>NC_069145.1:44591975-44709475 GCF_943734635.1 Anopheles cruzii
TCAAAAAAGAAACAGCTGCAAATGTGATCGTAAGAGCTAACTTAGAAAGCTACAGCTTGCAATCAAATGTTCTCTTGGGAGGTTTAGAGTTTCCTTAAAAACTGAACCAACCCTTATAACTGTGGTACCGATCGTTACTGGCAGAGTGCGTTACTTCATTTTGCGACAATACCAGAATGGAAACAGTAGGGTTAAAAAAAGGCAAAAATGTGGGGTTACAAACCAGTTCAATTTGCGTCGCTAGACGGTGGAAAGTCGTACGTCGTCCCCGAAAACCAGTGTTTCAGCCCGCGGGACTTGAGTGAGTTTTTTTTTTAAGAAGGAAAGGGAAGAAAACCAGGGCCTGACGTATGATTCTGCGAAAATGGACTTCGCCTCCAAAACGGCGGCACTGTGAACCGACGACGCCTGTGAAGACGCGAACGCGAAGCTAAACTTTATTTCATTTTAAATTACGTACTTATAATGCCATTTATTTTCCGCAGCACGCAGAAGCTCCAGAAGCGTATCTGGCGTACCGCCGCGACCGCGAGCAAGGACGAACCACGAGGCTGCGTCAAAGATGAAAGCGAATAATGGCCAGTAATAAGGGGAAAAAATGAGCCGAGCCGTGGCGAGCTCCGTGCGCGTATGTGTGCCATGTGTGTGGTTGAAACATGTGCTAAGGTTCTATTCGCTTCAACTTCGCCCCGTGGTGTACGGTTTGAAAAAGTGCGCCAACTCTAGAATGTGTGTTCAAGTTTGCATGCAGCCAGCATCTCGCCTAATGTCCTAGGAGACATCGAATAAATGCGGCTGGAAAAAGAGCCTCGCGTCGACCAATGTTGCGGTAATGAACTGCAAATGTTTCGTTCTGGGCGTACGTCTTGGCCGGCTACTTCTGCCGACGTCCTTTCTTCAACTCTCAAGACAAATGTTTTCCATCCCGAGCGGCGGGTCGTGTGCAGTAAGGTGACGAAAAGTTTCGCTTCTTTTGGCATTTGGACTGTGCTTTACACACCACGAATGGCGCCACTGCAGGCAACACGTGTGCATTAGACCACGATCATTATGGTGCACGTGCGAACCACGGCCGCTCCTGATGGTGCGCCAATGTGTATATATGGTTGATGTCATTCTAATGCTGATAAACAATCGGGTTTGATAAAGTGAGTGAAAGATCGCTGATTACTTTTTTTGTTGGGTAATACTTTACAATAACCGCCGTGCACCATATATCACAATCGTGCTTCCTTGAAAAAATTATAAAAAGTTTTTGTCACATTGACATTTGTAGTGCAAGTTTTCGCCACATTAAGGAATAATAATATCCAACTCTGTTAACTTAAACGTTTGAGTTAAAATTGTCATATTTTGCTAATGTGTTATTTTGTAAAGAACAATGTTTCTGAAGCATGTTTTTGCTAAGTATTATCTAAACGAAGATAATTTATTTTTCATTAAATAATTCTCTACTGAGCTGTTTTTCGTTGGTTATATTTGATGTCAAACAAATTCCCCCATTAATTATTAAGTAATTATTTCAGATGAAAAATTTCTGGACTTTCTTCACAAAATATGTCTGTAAAATAAAAATAAAATGTGCTGTTTTAAATCTTCAAACCGTAACATTGATACCTGCCAAAACCAATGAAGTCTACGTCCGGTCATCATTAGTATAAAGCTGAAGAAATACTAAATTAAAAAAAGGTGAACTACAAAATTGTATTTACGAAATTGGCTAAAAATCTTGGTGCCTAATGGGTCACTCTACGAACGTTCCGTTTTCATCTTTAGTAAATTAAAACGACGCCTAAAGAACATTCCCGAATGTCGTAGTCGCTCATCCGATCCTTCTCCTGTGCATCGATATACTTTGCGCTACAAAAACGAGTATAAATGTTTGCCAAAAATACACTTAACCGCGATTTACTTTCGCGATCCTTTAGCTGGCTTAAAGACGAAAACTTTGAACGATGTGACCGTTATTACGCCTTTTCGCGTTGGCCTTCAAGAAAGATTCGGCAAAAATACACACAAATTAAAGCACTTCCGCCCCGGATTGGAATGTGGTTTCGTTTTAGCTGATTGTTTACTTTCTTTCTCTCTCTCTCGCTCTCTCTCTCTCTCTGATCTCTTTCTATGTCTCTACTGGTTTTCATGCTTCTTTCGGTTGGCTTTAGGGTTCACGTTCTTTCTATTACGCTAGCAAAGGCGTGCACGATGTTTGGCTTAACAAAGGACCGCCTTTAGGCTTTTGGGCGTCCCCCGAGATTTCAGGTCGCACACAGATCCTTAGGCTACCCATCCCGCACGAAAGTGAAACATGAAGCCCACAGCCGAAGGATAAAACTTCGGACGGACTCGGACTCATTCTGACAGGACATCCAGCGGAAAAAATGAAGCCCACCAAGATACTTAGCGAGCGATTTGAGCCAACCGTCGGCTTTCTGGCGGACTAAAACACTTAATTGAATCCAACAAGATGGTGCCCTTTTTTGGCTCAGCGTTCTAACGCACCGCATACGCAGCCCGTGCACGAATTTCAACTTCCTAACCAACGCCAGCTACAGCAAGAGGTGTAATGTTTCAGGGTTTCCGTTCCGGCGCCAAAAGCATTATTTGTTCCAAGGTTTTCGTCAGCCACTTTGGAGTAGATCGAAAAATACTTGTGTAATTAAATGTTGCCCTTGGCCCCGCCGATGTCGTCAAACGATTTCCGAAAATGGGGATTCCTTGAAAGTGTTTTTTTCCCATCTAAACCACAATACTGTGGACCACAATATTTTACTGTGTGCTTTCGGTGAAATAATTTCCTATGCTTCTGAGAGAAAGGTCTTCTCACAGCGCATATGCGCGCGTCCCCTTTTTGTTTTATTTCAAGGGATACGGAATTAATTATGCTGTCGCGGGCCGTACTGCCGAAAGGCATAAATCTTTTTTGGGTTAGTTTGGTTTTACGCGCCAGCAAAAGTGGCCGTAATGAAACTTTTTTTGACTATTTTGAAGTCATTCACGCTAATTAGAAAGCGTGCCTTATGAACCAATTGACCCTTGGTTAAGAAATGGTGTGAGCAAATACCGCGAATAGGAAATCTTTAAATGAACTTGAAAGCGAACTTGTTTTCTCAAAGACATTAAACTATTTTGGACTAATTTTTGTTGTGTGTTCGTTGGTTGGTTATTGCTGGGCTTAAGCAGTTAAGTTGTTTACTCTTTTCTATTAATTGAGCTTTTACGATTTGATTAACAGAAAATAAGGAAAATAATTTCAAGTTATACCGCTGAAATGTGCCCCACATTGCTTGAAAAATAGAAGTTCGATTCAGACGTCCATGAATTATTTGTTTTGAATTACATGAACACAATTTTTTTTAAATTATAACAAACATCAACTATATGCTTTTTATTTGTATATTCATTCCATCTACAAAGTGCAATTCCGTAACAGACACAAAAACCCAGTTATAAAAACGTTTTCTATTTTTTATTTAGTTAGTTCTAACACAATGGACTAAAACGGTTTGATTACCAATTTGATGTGGTCGCGATCGATGATATTTCATATTTCATATTTCATATTTATTTACAATTGTTCGCCGGTGGCTTAACAAATTGAAGCTTACGTACTAAGGCCTTAAATGCTAGGGGCGGCACAGGCGCCAAGGCTGCTGATGGCTGCGCTGATGCTGCTTACATGGTTGTTTTTCTTGCCCAAATATGTTTTCCAAAACAAGCACACAGACAAAAGATACAAACCATCAAACAGAGCGTATTTTTTAGTGCTGTTCAATCAGAACCGCGATTGATAAAAATCACAAGCCCCGTGGCCCCGTATTGCTTTCTGCTCTCGACTTTCCCTTTTTTATTTTCCAGCCAAATGTAAATGTGCCTCGGCAATCAGGGCGCAATTTGCGACAGATATGAGCCCTACCGTGGCAGCTGTTTCCGGTTTTGAGTGTATCATCAACGTCACGTGGAGTTGATGTTAATGAAAAGATAGTTCCCGAGCGGCACCTCGATCATGGTAGAGCAAACGTCCTGTAAGCACTCGCAGATACGCGAAACATCACATGCACTGCACATTTAACACATGATGTCTCAATCTTGCTTGTCCGGAAAATTCTTCCAAAACCAAAAACGACAGCTCCAGCAAACGAGAAAACATCCCGTACGAAGGACAAATTGTGTTCCGCCATCACTGCTCCCATCAGGGGACCTCTCCCACGGACCTTCACTTCCGGTCCACTCAGGCCTCGCCGAGCACCATCAAAGCAAAACAAAGCTCACCATTCCTCAGAAGCCCCCGGTACCACGAAGTGCTCACAAACTTATGCTCGGTTGGATGGTAGCCATATTGCCCGGACTCATAAGAGTCGTATCAGATCGCATCCCATTACGGCAAATTTGTAGTCATTTTTCATGTTTTTCTCGGGACTCGGCACAGTGGTGTTGAGCAAAACAATCGTTACATCTACCAACCGTCTGGACGGTCCGGCAGGCCTGTCACCGCGCTTACCGTCACCGTCCTGGCCCTGCGTTATTCAAATGGCGCGCCAGGAGACCGATATTTTTGGAGGATTTTTGTTTTCGTTTTTGTTATGCTTTTTCTGATGTCAATTACCGCTTTGAAAGTAGTTTTTACCGACTTTTGCACTTCTTTTACGCAGTGATACTGTAATAGAAAATTCAATAAACAAATAATTGACAGCAATCCTACATATTTTGTTTCACATGATGATTTTAGTATAGTGATAGTAAACTTTGAAAAACTTACTCAATTTAAATTACATTGAATGCGAAACCATAAAAATTATGTTTGTTATTTTGAACAACATTTCAAACATTTCGAATATCATGATTAGTTTACCATAGGCAGTTCCCTGCATAGGCAGTTCACAAAACGAGGCACAAAGAAAAGGTACGTTTCCAAAATGAATGACAAATGTACTAAGATATTTGATTCATGTTTTATTGTTACTATATTTCGTACTATCACACATAATTTTTATATAAAAAACGTGTGCTTTAAATGTTCGTATCACTTCGCGCTATACCTAAGCTTCAGATCAAATGAACATAGAATTCTTTCAGATTCAATGCATAATATAAAATGTTTTCTATAAGTCGTAGATTTCATCTTTATCATCATAAGCCAGTAAGGGATGTCTACCGCGCACATCGCGTTTGAGGAATATAATTTGTACTTTTCTTTCGATACATTTACATGCGCTAGCTAAAATAATATGGAACACTGAAAACCTTTTACTAATATTATTAAGATAGGTTCGTTGCACAAATATTGTGTTTGAATTAATGAATAATCTTCTTCTGGGATATAATTTTTTTTTAAATATTATTAATACTAATTTAATAATTAATATTATTATTTGTTTAGCGTTTTAGTTTTTTTGCCCGCAAATCAGCGTTATTTTAATTCAACTTATCTTTAAAAATTATTGTGCAAAGAACAATATAGTCGCTGGTGGTTTGATGATGATGTCACATGATGAGTGACTGTTTAACGTATTAATTGGCCTGTCATCTACTTACATCTAAAAATCCTTTCATGAACTTTCTAGAATGCACAAACAAAAGTCGAATGAATGACTTGTTCTCTCGTTATGTCTTGAAGCTGGTACAATGTTCATCAATTAGAGTTTGTGAAACTGCATTTTTCGATGATCGATCAACAACTAAAACGCATTTCTAAGCCAATTTTATTACCGGTTTGAATTAAAGCGAAAATGTGCCAAAATAGTCTTTACTAAAGCACGCCGTGCGCAACACGCACGTTCTATAAGCCTACAATTATGTATCCCAAAAAGATTCATTAGAAAATATTACCTTAACAACGATACCTTTTTTGAAAGTCTGCATAAAGTCTTGGGGGTTTAATTTCGAATTAAAATTTTCTGCCCTAATAATCTTATATAGACAGAGAATAAATGAAGGAATATCTTAACTCACTAAAAAATCGTCCCTCTTACTTTCACTATCAATTCGTGGGGCACAGTGCACAAGTTTATAGGAAGCAAACTAGAATCAGTTCCTACACATTTATTACTAACGAAACAAAGCAATTGCTTTTTATGTCGGTAAGAATAGCAGACAACAGCATATAAAAATACAATTAATTATGGAAGATAAACTGTGAACCTAAAATATGCACAATTCGCAATTTGAAACTCCTCTGGGTGAAACCGATTCCTTACCGACAGCAATTCTGCAGTGTACTGCTACGATCACAGTCGATAGCAGCCTTCAACGCAGCGCAGCATTTAGCATATACCCACATGCCAGTATATGCCAGTTTCGCCATTACCAAACACAGCATGTCGCTTTATGGGTGGAAAATATGCTGGTTTGAGGTTGCATAGCGCACTGACCCGATACACCGGAAGCATCAAACCACATCAAAGCGAGGGTTTTTCTTTGTTGCGCCGACGTCACGTAGTTTTGAGGAGAGCGTGCTCCAATTGGAGATCAATCGAATTTAGTTCACAAACTGCCAGGAGGCCGCACGGCAAAGTTGCAACGTATACGTTTGAACGACGCCATAGCAAAAGCTTTAAAACTTTACTTACAATACGTTGGATAAAGTAATCACGCATAACAATAATTTTAACAACTCTCAGAACATGCCCAACATTAAATCACCATAGAAATTCGTCCAGTGTAATACAATTTTTATTCAAATCGTATTTGGCTCAACCACATTTCGTCGTAAACAGTCATTTTTTTAATATATCGTTTTGCAAATAAGGCTTTCAGAAAACTATACTACTTATATTTTTACTGCCTTTTATTTTTGAGTGCTGCAATAACAGGTAATAACGCCGAATAACATTTTATAAAGAATCCCATAGCTTCATAAAACTGCCGAAATTCTTCCTTTTTTCCACCAGAGCCGCCTGAATGAGTTTCAAAAGGGGAGCTGATTGACTAATAGTGCACGATCAAAATCTATCGTCCTCGTTTTCCCACAAAACCAGCAACTATTGCCAAACGATAGTGGCACCGCACACCACCGGTATTGGCAGAGTAGTCCAGTGCTACTCAAACTAGCGTCACGTGCCTGCGATCTCAAAGGCGGTGGGCGCGGCACTGCAAAAAGTGAAGGATAATATATTTTATGTAAATGGTGTCCTTATTTTTTTTATTCTTTGTTTCCAAATAACCTCTTCCCAAAGGAAGATGCGACATTGTGAAGTGATTTAAAATTCAGATTCCCGGGCCGGTACCACGGCCATACGACCGTTTCATTTCGCCGGACCGCTCTGGGCGTTGCTCCCGTTGCTTTTTGGACCGTTCGGCACGGTGATCATCATTCGCCACCAACGATGCTGTCATTCATTCATTCAACATTTCTGTCATCCGATGCTGAGGGTTGGAACCCGTAGGTAATCCACCGGTAGGGAGCGGAGCATTCGTGAGAACTTCGCCAAGGCAAACGGCCGGGTCCGTTTGAAATGCTAGCAACATTCCAGCCGAATGAGGAAGGAGGCATATATTAAATAAGCACGCTGAAGGACGCAGCTTAATCGTTCATGTTTCATGGTACAAAAAAAAAAAGATTATCTACCAAACTTGTTCACAGTCATGGAAGCACGTTTAGTGCAACCCTTAAGTTTCATCTCAATATAAGCATTGAACTTACAAACAACTATACATACAAACGAGAAACTATGTTTCATTGAGTTAGCCTATTTTATCCTTTTATTAATAAAATTCCGCATATATGCGTCATTTGAGCAGATTACACTTTGGCTGTTATAGTGCACGTCAGCAAAAGACCATCAAGTATTTGTTAAATGAGGTATAATGCTTTTTTATTGTATGTCAAATAGACATGTTATACATGATCCTTCTTCAAATGTTGCGAAAAAATGCTTCAACAACCCAAAAGAGAAACAAACAAAATGTGGGACTTTAGTTCGGGAAAAGCAAAAAATTTGTATACACAAACTATTCGGGTCCAGTACGGAAGACTTCAGTAAAGTTATGCATTAAACGTGTGGTAGATCGAAATAGGATAGGATAGATAAGGAAGGAAAATATGGTTTGAAATGGTAAATATTAATTCGGTTTGTAATAAAAAGTGAAAAGTGCAACTGAGAAATTCGCCGTAGTTGAATTCTCCATTATTACCTTCAATTTTTGAAATTGTACAGTTCGAATTAAAATGTAAAACAAACATAGACGATCATTGCGACCATGACTGTACGATAAGCTAGACATTTGTGTTTCATGAGTCCACTATAAGCTTCTATCGTTTTAGTGTCAAATTATGGTATCGCCACGATACGTCGCCCTAAGAACACTTGAGCGTGGTTTTGCCTTTTGCTTCGGTGGTCCAGGCCCCAATGTTTCATGTCACTCAATATGTCGACGTCCGAATGGTAGCGGATGGGTGGATCCTAACGGGGCGAACGCAATGTCTGCGAGCGTTGACAAGCCGAAGACAGACCGAACGCCCCGACGTGCCCGGAACAGGATGGTTGAAATAATAAATGACAAAGGACGATCTCATATTATTATTTTGCGTTTTTTACGTTATGCTGGTCTCCGCTTTTCCTATTAAGAAGCATTCTTACTGCAGGATAACGATCGGCGTCCGTGCAACGTGCGAGCTGAAATGTCACATAAAAATTCATCCCCAAACCAAAATTCCATGGCCCGGCCCGTCTCGGCCGTTTCTTTGACCAATCTGACAAATCCAACCATCTCACGGACACGAGTGGTTTTTGTTATTTTAACTGAATTTGAAGCTATAACCACGCAGTTAACTCCGTTTTTTTTTATATTTTCGTGAGCTGAAACGCGCCGCGTGGGGAGAAAATCAATTTTGACGATGATAAATTGAATTTTAAACGCCCTCGTCCTTCGAGGAAGCTTCCTTCACCGGGTGGGTAGCACTTCCCTCCTTGTTGCTGTCGTCGGGGCCGTCATCGTTTGTTCACACACTACTTCACTTCGCTAGTGCAAACACGCACGTACGTAGGTTAACGATTTGGTCCGCCATTTTGCGCAATTTTGAAGTTGTTTTCTACAAACAATGGAAAAATGATTTTTTTCTCATCGGACAGTTTATCGCCCGAGACCTCGAAAAAATCGGTGTCTTTCGAATGTAGGCCGTAGGATGTTCAAGGATCTTTCTGTTCAAGGACGGTTGGGATGCGTAAAACGAAAACATCTATAATCGCGCCTTTTGTAGGGACCGCAAGAAATAAAGGGTTTTTAACGGTGCGTTTCCGACCGGCTTCTAGTTGGCTGGTTGGTGTTTCTTGATGGATGTAAGATTTATGGAGATTTGGTACCATCTTCAGGAATCATCTACACACACGCCAGCGCGTTCGGGGCAGAAGAACGAGCGTCGCATGAACACATTCGTGGCGATGCGCACGGACCCAGAAAGCACGGAAAGCCACATGATTTGAACATCATCAATCTCTAATGTGGTTCAGAAGTAAACTGAAGCACCAAATTCGCGAGCCTCAAAAGCCTTGGGGATTAAGAATTCTCCCAGCAAATGGTGCTGCGTTATGTGTTTTTTAAAGAAATCATTCAACCTAAAATAACATTGTTAACATTGTCTCTGTTGCAAGCCAAGAACACTCAACGGTTGTAATTGCCCAATAAGAAGATGATCAGTTTTTAATCTAATATTAAATGGTGATGGTTATTATTAGAGTAAATATTAAAGGTCAAAATAAACAAATGCTCATTTGAGAGCTCAGACATCTCATATTGCTTGACTGCTTTCTTGTTTGTGTATTTTAAATTCAGTGATAAATCAAACTCTCGTACAAATTCTGCCAAAACCAATCGCTTGATGTTGAACTAATTAACTACATATTTTCAATAAATCATACGGTTTTACAATTCAACAACTAACTTCTATAGTGGACTCCAATAAGTAAAGTTCCACAGAACTGGTTAACCCTCATTCCACGATAATACCCCTTTTCTTTCCTGTTCCGAAGAGGGATTTCGGTAAATTCCTATCGCAGAATGATAGATTCCTGAGCCTGCAGCTTTGCATCACCTTTTTCGTGATGATTTGACGTTATCATCTTTTCGCAAGGTGAAACAAATTCAGAGGATTATTGAAAGGGTTTCGTAATGGTTCGTTTGCTTCATGTTGCCTTATGATACCGGTTTTTTTTCCTTCTTCCTTTTTCACGATCCCTCAAAGGCCGGCATTATTTAAGGCTACAGTTTCACGATTTTTTCACAATCAAACGGAAAGCTTCCAAAGACTGTTTCAAAAACCGGCAAAATAAAAGGAGTATTATAACGTCTTAAGCCTAAGCGCAAAGACCATCAGGGGATGCGCACGTGTTAGATGAAGCGAAGTGACCAACCAGAATAATAGGGCTTTCTCCGACGACCAACCTAAGGCATGTAGGAAAACGGTTCGAACTAACAAGGTTATACGAAGCGACGAAACCAAATCTTTAATGTGTAAGTCTTACAGTAAATTTGCTACTTTGTCTGTTTTATTTATATTGGTTTTCTTCGAAAAAAAATCCGCAATAAAGGCAGCTTTGAATGGCATTTCGGTTACATTTGCCATACATTTGCTTCCCTATTTCTTTATAAAAGATCAAAAACAGCATTATTTTTCATCAACAGTTGATAAGCTTAACGTAACGGTAAGCCAACCGTACAAAAAAAATAGGGTGACGTCAAGATTACACACGTCTTACGTTTTCTTTCACAATCGATTGCTTCAACCGATATAATGTGCCTTCCAGGCCCCTTCCATACTGAAATTCCCCTTAAAGAACCAAACGTGAAGTTAATTTGTACATCATTATATGATTTTGCGAATTGCTTCCGCAACGCTTTGATGAACCCATGCACTAATATGATCCCGTGCATTGGAATGCCTTGCTTGGTTTGCATTTCTTCAGAATTACCCTCAGTGCTGTTTTCCAAATTATTCCGTTTGATGTTCCGTTGCCTATGAGAGGCCGTAAACTGCACGGAAGCGGAAACGTAGTAAGAAACCTTTTGGAACCTCTACCGTTTGCGTTTGGTTTTGTTGGATCGGTGTAACAAGTTTTTCTCATCGCACACACACGCTTGTGTTGTTGGTGTTGAGTTTGCTAGGACTTATTTTGGAGAACGCCTAGACGATTGTATTCAACATGCAATAATCGGTTCAAACATTTGAAAGTAACTTACGATTTGTTACGATGTTCGCCCGATTTTGTCTTCCGATGTTAGCGTAACAATAACGATTGTCGAGGATGAATCGTATCCTAAATTATATGAATCGAGTCGCAATCAATGCATGGGCATGTTGATTGTGTGTTGTATGACTTCGTTAGTATTAATTTTATACGTACTCACTGGTTGTAATACGTTACAGTATGTTCACGAGGACCTGAAATGTTGCCTATCAGGCACCGTCAGTAAATCCAAGTTGTTTTAACTATTCCTGTGATCATTCAAAAATATTATATCATGGAGAAGTATAAAATTGGAATGAGGGCAGCTTCTTATACAATTTCAAAAAAGTTCGGAAGAAGCGCGAGGAGTAGAGAAACTTCAGAATACAGTCATCAAAATCTACTGCACATAGTCAATTACTGTTAGGGCTAGTATGTTGTATTTGTTGGACTTTGTATCATCTCTTCAACAAGCATGAGAAGCTTTAAACCGGAAATGCAAAATTGCGATGGTAAAGTTATACATTATACTTTCATTAATCCTCTGCAGTGATTTGAGCATCACTTTAAACTGTTTTGGTTCAAGTCGGTACAAATCACCAAGCAGTCATACAGTATGGGAAAGAAGAAGAACATTACAAGTATTACATTGCACGGTGATTAACCACCTTGTAGTGATTTTATTATCCTAATAATGCTCTCGTATCTAAGTACAACCGTATTGCCAATTAATCATAAATCTACGCAATGGTCTCTTCGCGTTATCATGCCAAACACCAGAAGCAGTCGTCAAGCGTAGCTCGTGAAAGTAAGCATAAGAGGATTAGTTCCATTTCCAGTAGTTTGGCAGCGTTTTGAAGCTAAGACATGTGTGTGTTCGTGTATGTGTATCATTCCGGTGACTTACAATCTAATTCCCGTATGTTATTGGAACACCGTTTGACGAGCTTTTGTGTGTCTTATCGGGTTTCCAATAATTGTAGGCCAGCCTTCAAGAAAATCGCTTCCTTTGCTACTAAACCCCCATTCGCATGTCATGTTATATACAGCCCTTATAAACGGCTGTAATCACAATCGTTGTACACGCCTCACGTTTTCTTCTGCGCCCGGCGGAAGTCCTTGCTCTCATATAGTATATATGAAGACCGAGAACGAGCTCCGTCAAGCGGTCTCAGGCCAAAGTTTTTCACTTTCCGTCACTACTCCTTACGAAAGTAGCAGCCGTGTTTTGGACGTAGCCATGCTGTCGGCGTCTACTCTTGGGAAGGTGTGCCAACCGAACGTGCCAAGTGGAAACCGCACGAATCAGCGTCATCCAAAAGCAATTAAAATTAAAACTGTTATGACATTTAATGTTTTCTTCGAAAACAAGTGATTTAAGTGCACCGTAAATGGAACCACCCGGGCATTTGCCTTCACTCATTTCAAGTGTGCGTGGCGCGATGAAACTCTGGTAGCAGCGTCCTTGGTGGGAGTCCTAAAAACACGGCCCTTGAGAGCCCCAGTTGAGGAATTTATTGCGAACCGCCGTTGTCCGCTTCGCCAATCTTTCCCTCAATCTTCTCCCGATACGCCAAATTGGGGTTCTTCATAGATGTGGTGAAGTACTTCGATGAAGAATGCTGTACTGCTGTCGTTCTTTTGGAGATTTAACAGAAAAACGCTACCCCTGAATTATAACATTCGACTATGCTCAAGCAACCTTCGCAGATATTGAATATATCAATTATTATAAGATTTTCAACAACCTTAGCTACTTATTATTTTGCATAAATGTCTTGAAATGCGACATAAGTATTTATCACCAGGAACCAACATTTATAAAAATAACATAATTAGTGAAACGTATTAAAAAGTACAACTATAATTTAGTTGTGCTTAGTTTTAAAGTCATATCACAATACAAACATCGTTGCGCGACGTTATTGAACTGTCTGCGAGGCACAGTTGAATGAGAATCTGATAGTGATCAAGGCTCATCACTCGTTGGACGACACAAGACTATCAGAGGCTAGAACAATTACCTAAAGACCCCTACCTGCTGGACAAAGCAGTCTTCTAGCAATTTTCCCACAACCCTGAACAACTGTATCTGTGCGAACAACATTCAACCGCTTCCTGAATAGTCCAGGAAATCCAGACATCCGAAGCAGTATTACAAGCATCAATATCGGTTTATGATTACCGGTTTATTCGGACTGCCTATTCAATGGGCCCACACCATGATGCTACTGATAGCAGCGGCTGAGGCTGCTCGAACGGCTCGCCAACCGCTTCTTCAACGCTCAGCTCATAGCAATCGCTCCAGGAGAATCATCTCTGACCATAATCCAGCTTTCAGCGTACCATCTTCGTCCGGCTAATGGCTGTTATTACGATTACGATATACCTGTCAACGGAATTCCAAATAAGGACGCAGCCACGTTTCTGAGAAGGCGGCCAAATCATCGTTTCGCTTTGACAGACAGGGGAAACGTTTTTCTTCCGAAAATAACGAGCCACTTGGAGCCTCCATTGAACCACCTTGGTCAACCAATACTTTACACATCATGTGTCTGAGCATTTTGTGTTCTTTGTCGCAAGACTCGGTATTTTTTTAAATCCGAGCAACACTGGACAGTAATTTGAAAACAGACTTTCCACTACAAACCTAACCGTTCTGATCAGAACAAGAGATACATAACACAGTAAACATAAGGATCAAAACAAATCAATACCTGCTTATTTTAATAAATTTACGTTTGTAAAAATATGCTGATATGCAGGTGCATTAAAATATGCAGGTAAAATGCTAAGATAATATTACCATTTCATGGAACAGTTACTGGAATGCTTCATTCAATAATCTCATTGTTTTGCTTTTGGCCGTGTTTGTTTTAATTTTGATAAACATTTGAAAACTAATAAAAACTATATAAAAGTACATGAAGTTATCGTAAAAAAGCTAGATCAAATAGCTTGCATAATTTTTTTTTTTACACCTTAATCAGTCCGAACTATACGCAAGATCTTCTCGAAATCTTCACGTTATTTTTAGAATGCTATTTGAGTATTTTATTTTCATCTTTTATCTCACACGATGAGTTCACTCGCTTAAGAAATGTGTCGATGATCCATATAGTTTTCCAAAATTGTGTTTATGGATATTTAGTCAATTGATTTTTCTGGCCCAAATTTTAACAATAATCTTAACTTTTTTTCAAAAACGATTTGCCTCTCTTCATTTTACTACTTTTTTGCCTTCAAACAAAGATGAGTCTATCCCCTGGCTTAGGGTCGTTGCAGGATCTCAGCATCTTAAGCATGGTACGATCTCAGAACGATTGTCGGAATTCTAAGCGCACTGCGTCCTGGGCGCGCATCATGAAACAGACGAGTGGTTCTTCCGGTCGTATTTGGGACATGTTTTCTCTCTTCTTCGTCTGTACTGTGCTCGCTTTATACAATGCTAACGATGGAACTGTATATTCGTGTAGTGTAGACTGATTTTTAATGTAACTATATTTTAATTGCTAGCATGTGTATTGTTACCAAAAAAATATATCCAAACCTGCCGCCTATTCACATCCCTATTAAACAGTGATGAGGTCATCACATCAATCAATTCGCCCACATCCCGGAAGATCATACGATTCTAATTACTCAGAAAAATCCAATTAAAGATAATCACTCCAACACCGCACACATACTACCAACGGGCATTTGTCTTCGCATATGCATACCAAGCGTCGGCCATGGTGTCGGCCAGCAGATTTTTTTTGCCCGCCAATTGAAAGACGTTATCACACGATTACCATGCCATAAAACAATTCATTAAACATTCATTAATCTTAGTCTTGTGGTGGCCGCACCGCTCACTCGTAGCTCCGTCGACGGGCCTTGGTGGGTGTTCCGGTCAAATTCTTTGCCCAAAAGTCACTATTTTCCTGGTACAGAAGCGAGCATAAAATTGCCTCCCATAAGGTGAAATCGAAAGAATGAACCGGAAAAATGTTCCCCGGCATCGCTGGACTCTGGCAGGTTTCTGGCAAAGGAGCGGCCTCGCCTTGAGGCGAGGCCACCAGCATCCACGAAGACCGGAGCACTTGCGGAGCCGAGCAGCCGACTCCACGCTGACGGCTGCAGACTCGAGCCGGACTCGGGCGCCCAGCAGGTTGCCAGCTCGGTGTGATAAACGAGGTATCATTTATCTTTCTCGATTTTATTTGAAAACGTTTTCCACCCGCAGCTGGGGGTGGCCGCGATAAGGCCGCCCGTTATCCGTTGCAATCCTCGTGCCCACTTCAACACTGTTGAGCCGAAACCGAAGCCAATGGCCAGCTCCGGTTTCAGCTGTCGGGACCCTCGGCTTCGGGGATATCGTTCGTTGATATCTTCCTGGCCCGTAACACTGCCACAACATCATCGTCACCGCGCTGCATATCGTGGCCAAGCAGTGCATCAATCAGAGCATCTCCACCAACCCGAGGCAACCCCAACCCCAACCGCCGTGCCCGTGATAAGTTAATCTAACAGATCCCACCTAATGAAGGCCATCGGCAAAGTGCATGTTGTGGTCTTCCGCTTCGTTCCCGAGGTCGGCAGCCGAGGCATGCAAACAGCGGCCACCCATGCAGGGCTCCACTCGCGCATTAGGGAGATCAAATGGCCCATCGAGAGCACACCCACACGCCCCATCATTCACCCACCCAATTCGGTGGGTGGCGATAAACATTGTGGCAAACAATTATTCCGTTCAATTATCGCCGTGTAGCGGAAGCGCTTCACACTACTCGGCTAGAGGACACATAAAAATGCTTTCCACCGCCGGCGATCGACGTCCTCGAGACGAAATGGAGACATCGCCGTGGCGCACGATCTATTGTTTCGTTTCTTTTTTCTTTCGTAACTCCACCGTTTAATACTACGTCGCTCGCGTTCGCGAAGCCATGCCGGAATCGTTAAATTAGATTTCATTTAATTAAAGAAGATTACAGTTGCTGGGTTCCGTTAGCCCTCTCTTTCTCTCTCTCTGCCATTCCTTGTCTCTATCTCTTTCCCTTTCTCTCTGACACACACACGTACTCTCTCTCTCTCTTCCTCAAAATTTCAAACAATAAAATAATGCGATTTAATTAAAAACGAAAATCGTTCCATTAAAACCGGAGCCCAACTCAGTGTTTGGCGTAAAAGCCAGCATAAGAAGCCAATCTGCTTCGCGAGCAGAGCGTCGGGACGATTGTCGCGCCGCACCGATAGGGTGTGAATTTATATCTTTTGCCTACTGCTTGGGAACTTCTTCTTGGTTTGCGGAATGAACGGGAAATGCAGCAGCATCACTCCCATACGCTGTGGGTAAATTATGTGTTTTTCCGACGCTGGGAAGTAGCGTGGAAAAGCTACTTTTTTCTCCTCACAACACTGGCAACAATAGGGAGGTCCTGGCCTTGCGTGCTGTGCTAGTCGTGGGAATATTGAGTGTTGTGACACCGTTCAACAGCTTTTTTACTCATCATCATCGCATTGTTTGTAAACCGTTTTGATATGCGTCAAAACGAATGTAATACACTTCGCATTTCACTATTTAGCTGAACGTGAACTTATCGAACGTATGCTCGTTGTAATATTGTCTTATAATGCAATCACGTTAAAATGATTCTCACATATCCCACGACGCGGCACGATTTTTTTTCGCTTTGAACCAGGAACATGGGGCCATTTGACCGGGGCGACGGTGAATTTTAAACATAGTGTTTATTTTAAAAAGTAGTCGCCGAGCTTTGGAATAAATCTATTTTTTGTGTATCACTCTGAGATCCTTTAGCAAAACCGGCCATCCTTTACAGACATTTTTGATAAATAAATAAGACCGCTTCAAGCTAACCTTAAGTTTATGTTAAGTAACACTGTGGCCAAAAACTAAGGAGATGTTTGATTTTGAACTTGTTGCGAACTCTTCGTTTTTTCATAATGTCAGAAAAAAATTGCGGAATGAAAAGGTTGAAAATGATGCTAAAAGCCAAGCTGTATCGAAAACAAAAGTTTATAAATGGTACAAAATATTCAAAGATGGCCGGGAAAGCGTTGAAAACGAGACACGGCCCGAACGCCCATCAACATCAACTGATGAGCTACCCATCAATAAAATCAAAGAGTTGTTGTTCCAAAATCATTGATCAACAGTCCGACATCTTACAGACCTTGTTTGAATATCGAAAGGATCAGTGCAAACCATTTGAAGTGATCGTTTGGACCTCAGAAAAGTAAAATGTCGATTTCTGCCAAAAACGTGATGTTTTTGCATCACATTTTCTCGATAATTATCAGGTGTACAAATAGAAAACCGCCGTTTTCCCATAGGCGGTGCTAGCAGCAGCAAATTAAACGATAAAAATATACAAAACCCTGGCAATGACAGTTGAGGCATCTGTCAACAACTCCACAAAATCTCGTTTGTTTATTTTCACTCTGCTTTGTGTTATTCATGTGCGAACATGGCGCAATTTGAGCCGAACGAGAGCCATTTGCGGGAAGTGTTGCTTTTTGCGTTTCATGCTAAAAAAAATACAGCTAAAGCGCATCAAATGATAGTAGAAGTTTATGGTGAAGCCTGCATTAGTGAAAGAACGTGTCGGGAGTGGTTTTGCAAGTTCAAAAACGGCGATTATGACGTGCAAGACAAGGAGCGTCCCGGACCGGTGAAAAAGTTCGAACATGCCGAATTGAAAACTTTGCTGGAAGAAGATGCTTGTCGAACGCAACAGGAACTTGCAGACTTATTGGGGGTGACACAACAAGCAATATCGCATCGGCTAAAAGCCCTAGGAATGATCCAGAAACTAGGATACTGGGTGCCGCACGAGTTGAAGCTGAGGGACATCGAACGGCGCCTTTGCATTTGCGAGCAACTCCTTGAACGGCAAAAAAAAAAAGGTTTTTTACATAGCATCGTGACCGGGGATGAAAAGTGGATACACTATGATAACCCAAAGCGTAAAAAATCGTGGGGGCTTCCCGGCCATGCATCAACATCTACAGCTAAACCGAACATTCATGGCTCGAAGCTGATGCTCTGTATTTGGTGGGACCAGCTCGGCGTTGTCTATTACGAACTATTGCAACCAGGCGAAACCATTACAGGAGCCCTGTATCGGACACAACTAATGCGGCTGAGTCGAGCGTTGAAGGAAAACAGGCGTCAATATTCAGAAAGACACGACCAAGTTATCCTTCTTCACGACAACGCTCGACCACATGTTTCCAAAGTCGTGAAAATATACCTGGAAACATTAAAATGGCACATACTACCCCCCCGCCCTACTCTCCAGACATCGCCCTGTCAGACTACTATTTATTCCGATTGATGACCCATGACCTGGCCGAGTAGCGCTTCCGTTCTTTCGAGGACATCAAAAATCGGATCGATTAATGGATCGCATCGAAAGATGAAAAATGTTTCCGACGAGGAATTAAAAAGCTGCCCAAAATGTGGGAAAAAGTTGTGGCTAACAATGGCAATTACTTTGAAGAATGAGTTTGTAAGGAGTTTTTTACAATAAAGCCTCAAATCATGAGAAAAAACGGCGGTTTTCTATTTGTACACCTGATAGTTTTGCAGCCACCGTATTCACCTGACCCATGTGACTTCTGGCTATTCGTTAAACTCAAGAGGCTGCTCCATGGACAGCGTTTTGAAACTTTAGAAGAAATAGAAACCGAAGCAAAGAACGCACAAGAAACCTCCATTACTGTCGCATTAGGAACAAACTTCTCTTTTAGTTCAGTATCAGTAATAAAAAATCATAATGACTTAATTATCAGTTTAACATTTTTGAGTAATATCATTGTGTTTATGATCTTGTTTTTCCTTGACCATTCAGTTCGCAATTTAATCTTCTTTGTATCAGTAAAGTGGCAAACCCTAACTTGACACACTGACACCTGATGAGAATTTGTATTATTCAACCTATAGTAAAATTACTAAACCACTTTACTTTCGTGCGTAAATTACTTAATTACTATGCACTTGTCAAGGACACATGCAATAAGGTCACGTATGCCTTCCAAGTGTTTCAATCGCTTCGCCCAGTGCAAGGCTTCACGACCTCTTGATACGTATCGCAGACAGCGAATGGTTTTACATCTTCCAAGCCGCATGCAAAGTGTTTGTTTAAGAAGCGGGACGAAATTAATTCAATTTCATTTCGGCGTCGCACGTGTCGAAACGCAAACCAAACTAAGCAACGAGAAAAGTTTTCCAACTCGTTAACATCCGCTTTCCACCATCCACGGGAAAACACCTTTTTATTTCTCGCGGCCACCAGACCGCCAGAAAAACGGGCTTTCTGAATGGCTGGAGCCGCGTTTTCCGTGTTGCTCATTCCGCGGCTGCATTCCGGCGAAGGCACTTCCGCGAATGGAAACCAATTTTCTTCGCCATTTTATTTTACGTTTTTTTTCTTCTCTGTCAGCACGAATCACTTTATGGCCCCCTGTGCCGGCGGGCTTCCGGTGAGCTTCAAAATGCCCCAATCGCTGACCCTTTCAATGTGCCTTTCTTTTCGGGAACTATTCGCGAAAACTTTCCCATCCAGCTCTCTCCAACCTACTTTCAAGAGGTTCCAGTTAGTTTTCGCTAAATCTTCAACATCGACATTAAAGCCGGCCACTCTTGGTGTTCCGGTCGGTGAAGACAACGACTTCCCGCGCACCGGAACGCAATCGTCCAAACAGATCTCTAAATCTGTTTGCCGGCGAACGTGAAGCTCCTCCCGGTCCGATCGGTTTCCGGGAACCCTGCCCTCAACTGCGGTGCCCACCACCCGCCCACCAGGATCCAAATCCTTGACAGCTCTCGTCCGGCGAACCAGAACTTTGGCCCGGTCCAACTTGAACCGATGATCTCTTCTTTCATTAGTTCCGCACGTGACCATTCTACGTTGGATTAATGTCTGACGCTTGGCGAAGTTTTCCTACGTCCGGTGGCAAGGTACCGGAGTTCTACCCATGCTATGCTAGGCTATATTTGCCGATCCTAGACCTACCTCTCTCTCTGTGGTCTGGTCGCTGAACAAGGAACAGCGGGGAATTATTTCACTATTTTTTTGGCCTAGCTCCATCACTCAACCGCCTATCGCCTCCAGGTTCTGCCGGATGCTCTAGATTCACTCGCAGAGGGAATATATATTTATATAAATTAAATGCTTCACTACGCGGCAACCCGTTGCCGCGTGCAGTCCACCTTTCCGCGCACCCCGCGCCACCACATTAAAAGCCGCCACAATTCAGTAACCATCCGGGCCGTCGGGAGTTGTACTCCATTTCGGGGCCCAACGCCAACGACACAACGAAAGCATCCAGCCCACCCGACCAGAAGTATGGCTCAGCTCCAGCCACACACACACGCACATGAGATATCTTTCCGAAACATTCCCGGGCTTTTTGTGATTAAATAATAACGCTTGAGGATATTATTTTCCCAGTTCTTCTCATAACGGGCCCCATCCCATCGCTGGATACGCTGCGCAGATACTCGGCCTTTTGGGGGCGGTCCCATCCAGCGATCGGGACCGGAAGCGGAAACGAAACGGGATCAGCAGGGTGCCGAGTGTGAGATGCTTAAATGGAATTTATTCTAATCCCGGTTCCGGAGCCTTTTCTATCTATCTATCTTTTTTTTTTTGCTGACCGATGGTCGCTCATATTGCTCATCTTAATGTTCTGCGTCCGACCGTAAGCATCCGATGGCCGCCGTTTTAGTACTTCTCTGGGACTCTCGTCCACCTTTTGCGCCACGCTAGCCGGCATACTTTGTACTGTCTGGTAGCCGGCTCATCACCAGGGCACGCACCGTGCCCTTAAGAGTTGATCTGCAGCTAGACACACGAAGCACACCTCCCTGCAGTGCAGAATCGCACGCCACGCTCCGAGACATCCGGATGGAGATGGTATTTGCATAAGAAAGTGGATAACCATTTTTCTTCAAGAGCTCTTGACGCGCCCGGCACCGATCACTAATCATTCCATGGGGGTTCCATGCTTCGTTATCAACGGGACCATCCTCCCATTATAGCCGGGCCTTTGAAGTGAGCCGGCACTGCTGCATTTAATTATCTGCTTTCTGGTTGTGTCTCTCGCACTCGGAAAGCGGTTTGGAACGATCCCTCTGCGGCGTGAACACAAGTTCTACCCCAGAACGTGCGTCCTTTAAGCCTGGAAACCCTTTTCTAAAATCCGCTCGCCCACGTGGCACGGAAACTAAGCCTCTGCACAGTTTTGTCCGCAGTTTGGCGAGTGAATTTTCGATTTTATTGAGCCCATAAATCATTCCCGGATGCCATAAAATTTTGATCCACGTTTTATTAGACCACAACCGTACGGAACCACCGAGCCAACGTCGAAAAAAGCAACAGAAAACCCACCCCGGGAATGAAAATCGGAAAACAAAACCCAATCGTTACTATCATGTTGCTGTTAACCGGCCCGAGAATGGGCCGTTCGAATGGTTGGAATGGTGGTGAAAATGAAACTCACTGACGCCTCTGACCTACTGACCGTACTCAACGATTCCATCGAACACAATTTTGTGGCTCAACCGGCGACGGTCGATGTCATTATTGGTTCTCAGCAAACTCAGTTATGCATCGGATTCTGCCAGCGCACTAACAAGACGATGCTTGTCTGATTTATTGCATGAAAGGCATGATTTTTCCTAACAAGGTGAACAAGCAGCCTCACACGGTGAAAGCAATTTTAATGTTTGCAAATTATCAATTGTATGAAAACCAGCGTTCTGAGGAAGAATTGCCAATATTTGCATTCCGTTTATAGTTCATAACTTTTTGCTCTCGGAAACGACCTTACAACAACGAGACTATGTTAGCTGATTCGTAATGCAATGCGAATGTCTTCGTTTTTCTTTATCTGCCAATGCTTTCAATCTTGTAAGTCGTAACAATCACGGTTAAATCTTCATCTCATTTCCAGTTCAGTGCATTCTGCCCATTCTGAAACAAAGTAACAAAGGAATTTCTATCGAAAACCAACATTCTGTCGGTGATTCTGTCGCACAAAATTTAATCTGATAGAAGATTATTCAATTAAAACCAATCGACTCGCCAACTACCAAAGTTCTATGCCAAAGTAGAGAAAACCGAAAAACTTCGTTCGTCGTGCATCGGGGAAGCTGAACTACTTCAGGAGCTGCACCGTGGACCGTTCGAACAAGCGCACAAGGTTTGGTAGGTGAGCTACCTGGTATCGAATAGATGACACTGATCGTGAGCTCAATTGGTCGCTTTTCTTCAGACGTCAATTTCTCGCTCCCAGCATTAATCGAGTATGCTGGAGGACAAAGTCAAATGATGGGAGACAAGTTAAAAAGTTGTTCTACGATCTTCTCCAATCGAAGTGAGTATACGTTGGTCGAGGGGCCTGGTCGAGTAAATTTGGCACTGGCAGCTGCAAACACACGGTCCTTAGTTCGTGAAAATAGAAAAGTTGCGCATATCAGATTTGTTAGCCAAACGAAAACAACGTTTGGGAAAAGAATTCGTCCGAATTTGGTCTCTTTTGAGAATAGAAAAAGCCCAACACAACCAATCTATATTCCTAGTACTAAGTCATGTTTTTCTCGTAGTAAGTAAGTCATGTTTTTCTCGTTGGTTCAAAGTGGGTATGTTTAAAGAATATTTTGATGAATAGATTTTAAATCTTCCAATTTCAAATGTTCAGTGGTATATTTTATAATAAATTCTGTTCGATATAACTGTAAAATACCGGTTCATAATTTCTTCTTCAGCTTATCCATGTGTTCAGTTTTTACAAATTGTTCAATATATACTTATTATATTATGATAAAGTTTCGCAATATTGCAGTATCAGTTTTTCATGCCATTTCGCATCTCTTAATAAATTTCAACCAATTTATAGCAAATGGTTAGGTACGAAAATGCTAATCTGATTATTCTCCAACGAGCATTGCAATGGTACCTGTCGTAGGATACACCTGAAATTATCTACAGTTCCAATCTCCAACCTGTCCATCGTGATGTGGTATGCATTGCAATTTTCTATAAGTGTATCAATTATGGGTATAATTGTTCGCTTGTGCCGTTTCGTAACAAGCGTAATGTAATATTTAGCTCCTCTTCATAGGTAACTAAATTTTTCAATGATAATAAATTCTCTCAAGTGGGACCAACGGCCAATTTTTCACTCTGCCGCAATGGCCTGCTACTTACTGCACTCACCCAAAATCGATAATGCCGTGAGCGTGTGCTCGCACTGCTATCACGTAAATTGATTTCCGTACATAAATATGACTTCATTTTCGTTCGATGGCTTTTGGAGCACAGCTACAATGGCTACTGCCTGGTGAAGGCATCTACACGCAGTACGCTAAACCTCACGTGCATGTGTTTCGATTAAATCCTTGGTTCATTTTAATTGCACCCTGTAGACTAATACTACAGGTTCCAGTTCGTGAACTGACAGTGAAGCTATAATTCGATATGCACATTTTACGACACCGCTCGCCAGGGATCGTTAACAGTTGGAAACCACTTTCCGATGGTGTAGAGCAGTCCCATTCAGGATGTTTCACCAGCAGATATTAAGTGGGTTGTTTAAGCGCGAGATTCGAAAACTCCGGTCTTGCGTCCCAGCGTTCGTCTCCAGTCAGTAGCAGTCGGTCGGCAGCAGCTGGTGGAGAGTAATCGAAATAATTCGATAACAAAATCGTGTCAAAGTGATTGTTCTCAGTTAATCGTTCCCGTGACTGGAGCAATCGTTGCTAAGACAGATTTGGGTCACGGGTGGTTCTATCGGCATCGTAGTTCGCTGAATTGCGAACGTATGGCGAAGAAGATGTAATTAAATCCTTGCTCTCGTTCCCCACGGGACTGTCTTGAGTGCTGTAAGCAGTGGTGAAATCGTGTCCAATATCTTCTGCTTGCCGTGCACCCGTCTGTTGGCAGCAGAAAAGTATCGTTTTACAACACTCAATTTTGGCCCGCCATGCCATTAACCTTAACAAAAGGAGCATAATGGTTTCAGCAACAATTTGCACGACGGATAGAGTGTGAAAAAAATGTGATACTCTTGCCATTGACCCGCGGATCAGCTGACGAAGCTACAAAATAGCATATGAACATTGCTCTAATTCGGAGCCTTCCGTAGTTTAAATTAACTTATTAATGAGTGCATATGAGACAGGCAGAGATCTTTATTTATTACAGGACTTTATCGCAACTATTCTTAAATGATTAATTACGTCATCCTGATCAATGCGAACACATTTTAATCATAATTTCAAACTCCCCTCAAAACATTGGAACCTTTGGCCGTAATTTTTCCACCATCTACCTCGAACGCGTGGTTTTCTTTTTAGCGAAAAATGGTTTCGCGCACATTGTCCAGGGCGTCAACTCGCTCGACCGTGCGTTGTAAAACCCATCCCCAAAACTGCCGGAATGCGAACCATCGTAAGACAAGGGCGCAAAAGTGCTTCATCATAAACACCCTCATCAATTTCGTGGTTATTTCATCACGTTTTCCGCTTCCGCTGTTTGGCGGCAGGCCATTCCGCGCCGGAAGGCGCTGAGAAATCTACAGTAACAATGTTCGGCCGTTAGAATTCAGTGTTCCGTGCGCAACACACCGCGAAAAAAGCGCTCGTAAAGCTAGAGAAATATGAATAAATTATGAAACTCTCGTCCGGCCATCCAGCGGGTTCCCCAGCGCTACCATTCGGCTCCTTTGGCTCAATCGGTTTGCGGGAAGAACTTGTATTTTTCATTTTGTTTCTGCTCTTACTTAATACTTCACTTCGCACTTAACGCTTGTGGGACAGGGATGCTCCGAAGTGGAGGCTTCATGAGTTTCCATCGATTACATTATGAAGAAGTTCGCCGCCCAGGCCGCCAGAAGCGTCTCCTTTTCATAAAACGGACCACGTCTTCCGTTGCGGGTCTCTAATCCCTTCTTCGAAAAGTGGTGAGCTGTGAGCAAAGGCTATCTAGACAGTACCGAAACTAGCAAACCACATGGTCGGATCACCGCACCAGGACCTAGGCAGATAAAGACAGAGTGAAGGGGTTGTTCCCGGCGGTAGCGAGGATTGATCCGCTCGCAAGGATTAGAATGGGCGAAAGTACAGGATATAAATTGAATTTCGACGGAATTCGTTCCCCAACTCCAGCCGCGCCCAAACCGGAAGCGCATCGGTTTCGTGATTCGATTTTCTTTCTACGTCAAGTGCTAGTGACAGTTTCTCCAGGACTGCCCACCGCTGTAGGTAGCCGGGGTCGCCGTCGTGGTCTACGCCACACACCTCCCCCCGTGTACGGCAATTGAGATGTCCATAAATATATCATTGATTTATTTCACTTTTTCGTCGCTTTTCTCATCACGTGTGTGTCCGAGATCGTTCCGGTTGAGATTAGGAGGAACCATTCATTGCAGCAACATTTTCTGTCCCCACGACAGCGGTATGGTTCTCTTTGCCGGGGTTTCCATTCACTCTGCCTAATGGAAAGCGTGGCGGTTTTCCGTGCGGTTACCAAAGCATTATCGCTGTGGTACACCTGTTCTCGATGACGTTTCTTGTGTAATAACCACGTGCACTCAACTTTGAAGTTATCATGAAACTCGACCCGTATTCGACCAAACCGGCGTAGGAAACCGTGCGGAACTATTCGACGTGACGTGACGGCAATTTAATGCCTGTCACCCGGCAAGTGTCGCTGTAAAAATAAAGGTTACTAGTATTTCTCAAGAATGTTTGAAATGTTTTTTTTTATTAGTTTTGACACGCATGGCCAAAAATTTAAATTTAAGTACAGTTCCATGGCTCGGAAAAAACCAATCCTTTCAGATAATAGTCCGAGCATGAAAGCGTGAAGTAATCTTAAATTGCTACTAGACAAAATGTTGTAGGTTAGACATAAAAATATCAATAGTAGATAAATAAAGACACTAGGTGACCAGGTTTACGATAAACCTACATTTCTAAATAACGGGCTATCAATAAAACTGCAAGTTTCGCGGCGCATGAAAAAAAAAATACACAAACGGGGCCAGACAAGCAGTAGCCGGCTAGTTCAGGAGCAATTAGCCGTAAATTATTATACAATATTCTTGCCCGGCCATTTTCCTGGAGTGGGCCATCACGAGCGCAGAAACCCATTGCTCAGATCGTGATAAATATGGCGCTAATATGGTTGTTCATCCAATTAAAACGGAATCTCCAGCGGGTGACCAACTGTTCAAGGTTAGTCTAGCGCCGGCGGGCCATGATAAATGCATGAAACACGCTCCATAACCGAATCATATTCTGCCAGCGGAGGGGTGGAAAAATAACCGGCACTTCCTCTTGCATTCCGGTCCCAAACTGCGGTTGGTGACAAACCATGCGAAAAATATTATTCATTCATTCACAGCCAACACCTCCGACCGCATCGGATGGTGGCGGCGATAAAGAGTGTGATAATTGCTCCTTCAGCATAAACCTGCCTCATAACACCGAGAGTACCTCGCTCCCGCATGGTGGCCACTGCCCTGCCACTGTTGGGACCTCCAGAAAGGTGCCGCGATTTCGGGTCGATTTAAGAGTGATTTTATGCAGATGCCGATGTGAAAATTCATACATGCCATAAACTCAATCCACAAGCTCGGCGTAGGTCCCGAATCAGCTTGTCAAAATTGTCCGCCTACACATGAATTGCTGTGAGCCTAGAGCTGTGGGAAAATTGAAAATTTCGGGTGCCATTTTCGTCGGTTATCCATACGCTCTGAAAGCGGAAGTCGCACGCGATTCGGCGTGAGCGTTAGCAACTGGCGACGGAAACAATCACCATCTTGCCGCGCCGTTGCGCCCGGAGCAACGCAACGTTACGCAAATACCCAAGAGCGCACCGCCAAGCACTACACACCACTCCGTTCCATCCAGCAATAAACTGTCATAATTGTTTGTCATTTGTCCGTGTAATCAACCCAACCCAGCATCGAGCGCTTCCGTAGGAGTGGCAGCAGCAACAGCAAATTATTCGACAATTAAACCATTGTGCATTGGACACGCGTTTGGTCATTTCTGCATTCACGAGAGTCAGTTCCACCGACCCGTGACGGACGCATCTGGGCCTCGGTCGTTTTGCAAATACCGGGACAGGACGAAGGGGCCTTTCTCCCACCAGAGCCCCGCCGTCTCCGTGGCTGCCTTTGCCCCAGTAACAACACGCTCCAGCTGCTACACCGATTGTTGGTCTCGGCTCGACTCGATTTCGATTAACACATCCTGGACGATGGAGACAACAATCGTTGTCATGGTATGTGTCTTGTTTGTGATGTTACTGGTGAGGTCGAAAGCCCATTGATGCCGGCCCAGTCGGTCGATCGTTGACAGAATCCTCTCGACTGAACCAACTTAAATGATGACTTTCTTAAGAGCGAGCGATGCAACTGTCACCGTGCTCTTCCACGTCATTACTCAGTCAACGTGCGTAATCTGAGGCACCACTTCTGTGTTTGTGAAGTGGACAGAGCATTGTGTGAAAATTGTTCAATTGGCTTAGCTGTAAAGCAGTACCAATAATTGCATCGTGCAAGTCGATCGTCACTTTTTCATTGTAAATTAGTCGTTAGATAGTTAAAAATGAGGGGCATTTTTTTCCAAAGGCTACCATATTCAATGACCCGTTTTAAGTTAGTTTACTAGCTTGGATTTACTTACTAATTTGGATGTTAATACAGTTTAAAATAATAAAATGTACATAGTTGTGAAGCACAACAGTAGCAAAGTCAAATGACACACTTAATGCAACTTAGTAGAATCTAACAAAATATGAGTTTCCTTAAAACTGAAGTTCATAATTGCTGAAGTGTTACAGATAACTAGTACAAGTAAAAATATCAAATAAGACCAAGTTCAAACTGTTGAAAATAAGAACCAGATTAAATAAGAAGTTATTAAAAGTTATTAAAAGACAAAGTATTGGCACAAGTTTGAAGGCGCACACCCAAAACTGTCACAAAATGTGTACATTCCCGTTTGATATAGCTTCTGTACTCGCCCTCAATACACAGTATACTAGAACTATTTTCCTACTTTGCGGATCCCTTTTTACGTGAGACATTATTTACAAATTGACCACATTTATTACACCACACGGAGGATTCCAGCATGACGAGTCGGTAATCTCCCAAACGCGTACCAAGTAATGCAATGATGAAATATCGCAGATATTACGCCGATCACAAGCCCTCATCACACCGCAAGGCTGGTTGGTAGCCGCAAACGGCCACTTGAAACGTGCCAATGCAATCAAAATGGCGCGCCCTCCCGGTCGGAAATATGGGCGAAACCCGCGCCAAGATGAATTGAAATTATTTTGATTAATGGCCCGCACGGACGGGACACCGATCCGCGATCCCAAAACGCGAATTTTACACCCTTTTTTCGCTTAAATTGTTATTTTCGCCCATTTGACGCGTCCGCACGTTCGGCCACACAAGTTTGGTCACACTACGATACGATGCATTCCGCGTGGCGTATACTACAAGGGCAAGTGTCCGGTGGCGGAAGAGTGATGCCGTGATGTTTATCGAACATCATATTCAATACATAAATTACGTTACCCCCGGTCGGTCGCGAAAGGGATAAATATAGCCCGCAAAAAACTCGCGAAGGACTAGGTTTCGAGAGAGACACCGGCTGTTCTGCACCGAGATCGATTAAACTCATAAAACAACAACCAAAAACCAAACGAATGCAACTATTGAACTAATCTTATCAACTCCTTTTGATTTTTCTATGTAAATACAAATTCAATTTGTAATTACCAAATATATAAATAATCAAAAAATTTGAATGCTCGCAGTTAAGTAAAGCAAACCAAACCTTTTATTGAATGAGGGCTGAAAAACTGAAAAAAACTGAGCCCTGAAATTTAAAACAACACTATCGGCACTGTATTTAAACATCAACAGCATGTTTATATAAAACCTCAAATTAATTTTAAAAAAATCGATTAAAAGTCCACATCGTTCGGTAAGCTACCTGTAGCTTATTCTGTGCCATCACTGATTAACCTGCTCTGTCGGAAGCAGTTTCAAAGTGCACAATATTTAAATGTTAGTGTATCCGGCCATGAATGATTTCTTTTTCACTCCGACAGCAGACGGTCCTCTGCAGACGACTGACAGGATCGTACAGAGTGAAAATGAAAAATGAATTCTAAAGTGGTACCGCGTTACTTAGAATGGATCGATTGGCCATCGGAATCCATAGCGCGAAGAGCCATCGAAACAGCTTCCGGCTGGTGCCGGCAAAAACGGGCAAGTCGAAGGATAGTTTTTTGTCACTGTTCTTCACCGTGCTGGACTGTGTAACGTTTCGCTACGCCATCGTACCAATCTTGAGTCGCACCATGCCAAATTTGCCTCTGCATGGCCCGGTGCGATATCAAGAACAAATGAAATCTCCCTGGTAAACATACAGTTTTGGGGTGAAAAAACACCATCAAAACACCCGCACTCCCACGTAGCACGGATGCACAGACGACGGACGATGATAAATGATGAGCCTTCGCACGCCGAGGGCTGAAAACGGAAACCGACAGCCGAGAGACCACTTGCGGAAAGGATTGCGCAGAAAAAAAAGGTTCCCGATCGGTTCCTATACTCGCGAGAGTTCCGGGAATGCCACAGCAACCTTTCAGCATCATCAACACCGTCATCAACAGCATCACGGATAGCGTCATAATCATCGTCATCCGTTGGTGCATTTCGACTACAGCACCTCGGTCGCAATTTTCAGGTAGAAATTTGTTTTCGCCCCAATCCAAACAATTCCCGCGATTCGCGAGGCTGAAAACGCTCAATTGACGGAGGGACGATGCGACCGGAACTGGATTCATGGTGGCCAGTCCGGCCGCGGAGCAAATCATGACACCTTCCTCACTCCCCCAGCATCCCAGTGGCGCAAGCCTGTAGGCTTGCTCAATTTCCATAATCCAATTAATTTTTTCCCTCCGGCCGCATCCGTCCGGACTGGGATTCGGATAAAAATGTTGTGAGTAATATTGAATACCGATGAGCGCCCGGAAGCCACGTAACGTGCGCTTCATCGTCGGCGGTAGCAGCAGATAAATGCACCGGGGTTTGGCCAGAGGCAACGTGATCAGTCGGTTGATGGGGGCTTTGCTAGGGTAAGTGGTTCAAACGGCCACTTATCATTCGGAAACGATACCAGTACACCAATAAAGTGTGCGCCGAGACGTTTTTGTGGTTTTTTTTTTAACTCTATGACGTTATAGTTAACGCTCTTACAAACGAATAATAGGAATGTTTTCCGAGTCTAGCACGCTTCCCGCATCTTCTACTCACTTTACACGATGGTGTATTAATTATCCTTTTTGAATTGTTATTCCATTTGCATTAATCACTACTGTATGTTTAAACACACATTATTCTTGTTTAGTTATTTTAATGATACCAATTTTACTTGTTTCTATCGTTTCATTTAAATAGTACTAACAAGCAACCACAAACAACAAAATATTTACTTCTTCGAATCCATCGTTATGACAATCGAGAATAAAGACTGAACAATCAACTTCTTATTGAAAATATTATTTGAAACTAAACCTTGAATGAGAGTATCTGAGAGTATCCCCAAGTGCAGCTTTTTTATTCAAGCAACACGGCTACAGATTGAAATACATCGACTGCATCGATATGCTCCACACACCTCGTTCTCGATGCCACATTTTTACTATTGAGGACTACATCCGACGAGATCAGACTCAGCTGACAGATCTTTGCGACACACGCTCTTTTTAATCTTATACCCTTCTGTTGAATGCAGCGAAACATCAAAAACTATCCTTCAAAGCTATTTCACTTCCTCTGCCCAGTGCGTCGGTAGTAAAGGTAGCATCTCGGAACAAATATCTCTTTCCGGAATCAGCATTCAGCGAGTAGCGCAGGTCTCTGCCACCACCTGCAACTGCTTCCAAATGGGGCACGAATGGGACACGAGTCTGATAGAGATCTTTATGCCACCGTTAACTGGCACGGTTTGCGTAGTGCTATCGCTTCAACAACCCAGACCCCACACCTACACCGAAGGAGGTTGCACAATATTGGTAAAAAGACATAAAGTCAAGTTAAAAGATCATAAAAAAATCCTCCAAAACTCCAAACGGGCTGCTTCTCAAAGGAACGCCAATGGTGGCACATTGCACACGGTTGCAATATTTGATTCGAGGCTCCCAACGATGCAGAACGTCCAATGCAGCCCATCCTAGAGGGCAGCAAAGGGAGCATAAAATAGCAGCTGTATAAATAAAATAAAATCTGTGTAAAAATGTTACACAAACATAAATATCAACGAGAAGGGCAGACGCCGATGGCAACTGCTACCGCCAAACGGAGCCAACTTCCGATTTCCTGATTAGGTCCCTCGGTTGTAGGTTTGGCAACATCGCTCACCCGGGCCACTGCCAGAAACGCCCTCCCGATGTAGGAGACCAACGAAACGAATCCGATGGAAAATGAAGTAAACGCAGCAAATCGGGCGCTATTTGATTCACGAAACTCGATCCTTTTGCGGCTCGCATTTTAGCTCCTGTGTTCTGCAGCCAGACCGAATTGTGTGGCGATGCTTTGCTGAAGTCGAACTGAACAGCTTGCCAGCATGTCGTGTACTGTGTCAAAAGCTGCGCCAGTTTTGCTCCATCATTTCCTTTATCCGGAACGCAGCTTTGGCTTCGTCTTTATTTTCATCCTGCGATTCCAAACGATTTTCCACAATATACAATCAATAATATTGTATTGAAAATTTATATTTATTTGTCCTTCCTGCTGCTACTGCTGCTGCTTTGGGGTTCGTAAGCTTGTTGAATCGCTGTGGATTCAACTTCGTACGATTTTCCTTTTTTTCAGTTGCCAGGACTTATGCTGTGCACCAATATTCATATCCTTCAATTGATGGTCGGAGCGATGGAACACTTCCAGGCAGATCTTCGGTAAGTTTCGAGCTCTCCGAATGTGCTCTGTAGTGGCCCTTTGCTTTGAATATTGCATTGCCTTTTTCATATCAATGCAATTGATATGATAAATACACGGAGGATTTTCAATCAATTGCAAAGTGTTTGTGATTAAAAGCGATTATCGATCATCACTTATGTTTGGCTCGTATTCTAATTTACCTAATAAGAACTTCTGCTCGAAATATCTCGAAACTACCTGAGATTGTCGAAAATTTTTCGATTATTATCGTTTATGTGTTTCGGGTATTAACGGTTTGTATGCCGTTTTGCTTGACACTAAACCTAAATATTATCTGACAAATGCTTCTTATTCAGATCAAAATTCAGTGTAATATTGCTCATTGTCCCAAAACTTCGATGGTGCCATAAAGTTGCCCTTAACTTTTGTGTAAACGGAGCACGTGCCAAGCTGTCCCCAATAGGGGAAACAATTGTACAAATGGACTGGATTGGATCACGTTTCCTTCACTTTCAAAATAATTACATTATAATCCCTGGCGAGTAGTTACTCGGAATATGAGTGGATACTGTCAAATGCTTATGGGAATCGCAAAAATAACTGCTTTCAAGTACTCATAACAAATTTGAAAACGTTCGAAAATTTAAAGAACAAATAAACATTTAAGTCACAAATGTGTTTCAATTAGATAAAAAAATATTTTTGGCCCACCTTAATTTTTGTTCAAACGCTATGCCTATTGAAATGGACAGAAGTACTGCGATAGAGACAGTATGCCACCGTTACGACTCAAACCGAACGGAAGTGAAACGAAAGGAAAATCCTCGGGAAATCCGTTTCAGATGCGAACAAATTATGCACCAGCTGATGACAGAACAGAGTCTGTGTAGCACCTTATTTGACAACATTCTGCCCATGAAAGGTAGAGGGCGTCTAATGGTAATGTAAATCTGTTACTTGTTACACCATATGTCATTTCGTTAAACTTTTCATGAGCCTTCCGTATAAAGCCCATTCCCTGTTCAGGCCCCTGTGGGTGTTGTCCACCACGCCACCCTCGTTACAAATGTCCAGCACAAACTTTTCGCTACAGTTTCGAAAAACATTGACTTCATATTATTTGCATAAGTGACCAGCGCAAGTTTACCGTTCGGAATAATTAACTGAAATTCAACCTTTTTGTTATACGCAATAGATCTTTGACAATATAGTAATACTATCTTTATTTTGAAACTGATGGTGTTCGAAAACATACACTGCTGCTCAATGAAATAGGTAACTGTATTTAAGCTGCGTCTTTTGATCATTTTTCAAAACCTATTGAATTCACAGGTATTCCAATGATAGCATAAGATAGAAGTACTAAAAATAAGATAAAGATAGTCTAAAATAAGTGAAAAATTCTAGGAATTTGCTTATTACAATATGAAGCAGTTAAAAGTACCTGGTCAATAAAATAGGTAATTCTGCGTATACGGCAAATTTTAATGAATTTACACGGTTTATTCTTTTTCTATTATCAAAATCACTACCCCGTATATCCTCCGTTGTTTTGAAGCACTTTATGCACTCTTCTAGGCAGTGAATCGACCAAATCCTGACAAGTTTTTACTGGAATGGAATACCATTCCTGCTGCACATTTTCCCACAATGCATCTTTGTTTGAAAAATATAATACAGCTAACCTTAGCTTCAAGGTATTCCACAAGTTTTCATTAGGGTTTAAGTCAGGAGACTGACTTGACCAAGGCAAAAGTGACACAATATTGCCATCAAACCACGATTTCATAACCTATGACGTATGCTTGGGATCGTTTTCTGGTTAAAATATCCATCTCAGTGGCATGGTTTCTACTACGTAAGGTAGCATAAACGTCTTTCATGATTCACTTATACTCGAAAGCATTCATGGTGCTCTTTATTCTGAAATAGGGACCTATACCAGATCATGACAAATATCCCCAAATCATGATACTTGAACCTACATGTTTTAAATTTTTTTTTTTGTAAACCTGGGATGGAATTATTTGCCAGCAGGTCGTCAAACATTACACTGAGAGTCCGAACGAAACAAATTTATTTTGGTTTCGTCGTTCCATAAAATATTATGCCAATTTTTCGTAACCCTCGGTACCTTGCCATGAACCATATTGAGCAGCAAACTGTTACTTCATCTGTAATTTTTATTTAATCAATAGTGGCACTTTTCTTGCAATTAGCCCTGGTAGATTGGCTTCTTGTAACCCCCTATGGACAGGTTTCGGGCTAATAATGTTATTTATTATTGAGCAAATCGCTCTGGATGCACCAAACGGATCCGCTTTTGCCTAAAATGATATGCGATGATCTATCGTTGGTTTGGTTTTTCTTGGTCTAACTCGCGATTCCTTTGTTTTTTTTCCACAACAAAGCATTTCTCACAAAATTTACTGATTTACCTAGTAGTTCGGCGATGCTTTTGTACCTCGCGCCTTCGTTGCGTAGATTCTTCACAATCTTTCTTTCCTCAAGGATTGCAATGAGTTCTTCTGCCCATTCTAGATGTTCTACCAGGAAACAACCCTTTTTTTAGATTCACAATTGAAAATTGATTGCAACAAGACCAATTAAACCAATTTCGTTCAAGAAGTCGGGTGAAATTGTATCGTATACAACGAATTACCTATTTTATTGACCAGACCATATCAGACTGCTGCCAAAATAAGTGTTAACACACCTATCACTTTTGACATAAATATCACCAACATAGCAAAAAAATGACGTAGACTAGTGTATCTAAGTACAGTATTAGTTTGGTGATCATTGGTTTAGTACTGGCTTGAGTACAGTTCAAATTGTATCAGCTTCACACAATTACCTATTTTATTGACCAGCAGTGTATATGCATGATAACCAAGTGGCTTCAGAATATGTTGTTTGTATTTTGCAACCGAAAACGCTAACATTCCTTAAAATACTGAAAAGTTTTTGGGCATTGAAAGAATTCGACAATATATTGATTCAATTTACTACGTAGCACGTTTAGCACACGGTTTTAGTGAGTTGAATATACGTTTCATTATTGAAAAATGAAGCACCAGTCAGGACAAGTCGTTTTTGTATGTTGCCGATCTATCTTCTGATGAAACTGAAGATACAATGGAACGCGTTTAATACTAACATAAATGAGTACACCGTCGTCGCTGGCCGCTGCTGACCCACTGGCGGCTCCATCGAATAGCTATTTGATGGTGTATCGCTTGTAGATGGATAGATATTTATTTTTGGAGCTGATGCTACAATCGTTCGCGCATCTCCGCGACGGCCAGTTCTATTGCCTTAAGCCTGAAAATGATTCCAAAATTTTCATTTCCATCTACAAACCAACCATTATTACTTTGTTGTGCTACAAAATCACTTATTGGCCACGGCGGTGGAGCATCGGCAACATAAAACGGTCCAAAAACGGATCTGCCGCATTCGCCATCGTGACGACTTCGCCCTGCGGCGCGTAACATGCCAGACTTGATGACGGGTTCAAGTCTTGTGCTCCCGCGGGTCAGCAAATGCCAAACACAAGCCACTTCGCTGTTATTGCTTTTATTTTATTATCATTTTTATGATTTTTGCTGTGTTCTAATGCTTCGGGAAGCATCCGGACGTCGCGTCTACGCTCACTGCCCGATGGTAAACCGGAACGTTTACAAACTGTGGCTGCAAACTGCAAAAGAACTTTTCCAAAGTTTCCAAACCAACACGCTTCACGGCTTCAACCCATTCGCTGCGCCACTGAATCGAAGTGATAAAATTTTAAAGCTTTTCTTTTCGAACGATTTGCGTTTTACGCGAAACTCCTCACTCGTCGGCTCCATAAACTCTGCCTTGGGTTGCTTTTGTGTTGGTTGTCCTGTCTTGTCTGGTGTCCTGTGCGGTCGAGGGGTTTGTGAAGAATTCTTACGAATCCAGTCAAGCTTTCAGCAGTACGATGCAACAAACTTTGCTGAAGGCAAAGTGAAACTGTGGTTCCTTCATTGTCGCTTTGCTGGTGTTGGTATTTTATCGTGTGCAATCGCTTTAAAAATGATTGACTTAATTCATGGCTTATGCACTTAAATTTAATTTTTAATTAGAAAATAGGCAACGCCTGTTCGTTTGATTGATCTGTAGTGTAAACAGACTGAGGATAACCGTTTGCACTGTGTTTGGTTGCCTTTGGAGGCAATAACAAATTCATTAAATCTATACTTTGCATTAATTTGATGGGATTTTATGCCCATCACAATACATCCTAATCGAATCTAACGAACTTATTTTATGGTCTAACAAACGATTTGATTCGTTGAATAAAGTCTGGAAAACCATTGTGGCGATACCGTAACACGTTTGTGGTGCTGATATTGTATCAGCTAATCACGTGCAATGCTGGTTTCGTTGGTTCAGGAACTCAGAAATAATCAAATTTGATCGGCCTGTTAGTAGTAGGGGCCGGTGGCAATAAGGACCAAGACTGCTGTAAGAAAGGCATTGTGAAGCCTTCTTTAAAATGAAAAACAAATTGTGAAACGCTGCATATTGGATGCAAATTTGCAAATGATATTCAAATATAAAAAAAATAAAATGATATTAAATATAATATATGCAAATTCATCTTCAATAAAGTTTTGAAATTCACGCAAAAATAATAGATTTCTTTTTAAACTAAACGTATACATTGAAGTTTTCAACACGTAAACAATGAAAAGCCGTGGCTTGTGACCTTCAATAAACACAGGAGAGTCGAACGAATTTATCTGAAAAGCTCCTCGTTTTGGGCTGACACACGTACACGCTGTACACGATCGTGGTCAATTATCCTCGCCATTTTGCATCCACCCATTCGAGCACATTTTAAATCCAGAAGAGGGATTCTAAATTCAAGACTTTTTGCTATCACATTCAAAAGAGGCCGATAATATTCCTAGTTGCACTACTGCTTACGGTAATTAGGCGTATAATTTTATTTGAGCGAAATTTCATACGGTGTTAACTTCGTCACATTGATCTTCGCCACCATAAACGCAAACGCAGGAAGTAAATGTATCATAAAGTTTCTACATTAGTCTCAAAACGCCGCCCCTTGCATTGCACTCGTTGCACTGGCCAGCCACAACTGCTACATAAATGGTACAGCATCATAAATACTTTCCGCCCCGAAAGTGTTGATTACTTTTGATAAGTGGGCGAGAGAGAGAAAAAAGAAGTAAAAAACGTAATCCAGTGGCATTTAATTAAAAAGTCATTTCGCCAGATGTTTCCGGCGTTGCCGAAGCGGAAACGCAAACAGGCGGTACAACGTAAGGCGACCGGAAAAAAGGAAAACAGGACAACTCATAAAGTTACAGAAAGCATGCTCCCTACTGCCGCATTCTGCAATCAGTGGTGAAACGCGGAGACGCACATTTAAGTTTCGGTCTTAGATAAACCCGTCTTCCTGGCCATTTCCTAGCCCCGACGATAACGATCGGCGAAAGGGAAGTTAGCGACGACCGTCGTGGTCACAGTCACAACACTTCACATTTTCATCACACTCCAGAGCGTTAGTCCAAGCACGCTCCATAATTTTGTGGTGGTAGCGAAAATGTTATTTCAAACGCGTTCCCACCTCGACGGCAGCGTAGCGATCACGATCGTACCTTTACCGGAACACCACAGCTTGGTACGGTCCCGCGCAACCGAAAGTGTAAATATGATGCGAGATTAAACTGTTCAACTACCAAACTCCGGGCGGCACCGAACGGCGGCAACTGCTCCGCTAAAGATGGCGCCAACGCGTGGAGGTAATTAATAAATTCATTTCATAACTCGCAACTAAACAAATTTCCAACCAGTCCACCGTCGGCCGGTCGAACTATGCCGGCGCCCCAGCTGTTTGCGTCCGCACGAGTCTATCACAGTCCGCGGGCATATCTACGGGCTCCGATCGGACATCCATCCGGAGTCCTGGCGCGAAAAGTACTCGGAAAACTTTTGGCCCCCCCCGTTTCGGTGCGTTTCCGGTGTGCAATGCAACTTTCATTTCCATTTCGGCTCTAGCACAGCTGTGCGGCATTAGGCTTTCGCTCGCTCAGTTGCGTCCGGCTTCGTGGTTCGCGCTGCGAAGGACGGTGTCCGAAGAGTTAGATTAAAACGCCGAGGAAAAATTAATTGCCTCCATCTTATTCGGCTGTCGTCGAGGATTTTCTCACGCAGGGTGAAAAAACCCGAAGACAAGTGTCTCCGGGTATGTTCCGGGAATTATTTTCCGAAGAACTCCAGAACCGAACGGCTCTGGCACCGTTAGGAACATACCGAAACGGACGGGACCCGTGCAAATGAAGTGATGGCGAAAAATGGCTATCCACATTTTTCCACGCGTTCACAACAATATTTCAATAGACTCGCGGGCATGGACATTGCATCTCGGATCGTTCTGCTCGCCTTTGGACAACATTCTCGCACGGGAAAGAATTAATTTTATTCATTTCAGAACCGACCGTTGGATGTGACGGTGCCAGCGGCTATGGTGAAATTGTTTTGGCACTCGGAATTGTGTGGGGAGCGGGCGACCTAACAATAAATGCCGATTACAAGGATTATGGTACCATTTCCATACAATGCCATGCACAATTCTGGGGTTCAACATAACACGATGTCGTGAAGGTAAACGATATCCATTTGTATGTAATTTTTCAATTGAATGCTCGGTAATCTTTTGTATGTTTTGGGACAAAAGAGCGCATATTGTGGGACATTTCAGTGTATTACATTCCACAGCACACCAACGACTTGTACTTATTTTGCAAACCAAGGGAAGTGACATAGATGAATGAAGTACATAAGTAAGTAAGTAAGTAAGTAAGTAAGTAAGTAAGTAAGTAAGTAAGTAATTAAGTAAGTAAGTATGTAAGTATGTAAGTAAGTAAGTAAGTAAGTAAGTAAGTAAATAAGTAGCCTAAGTAAGTAAAAAATAGTAGTAGTAAGTAGTAAGTAAGCCTCTTCAAGTAAGACATCAATAGAGGTAAAATCATTACATCAGTGCGATTTTATTGTATACCTTTAACGACAACCCACCCAAAAGCAAAATAAGTCATCAACCTTGTGTGAAAAACTAGATCCGTTTAACTACAAGCATTCCCTGCAACTTACAGCTTTGCCTTTACACATTTGATTGCTTCCCTAAGCTCTCGTCTTAGAATTTTGCCGCTAGCAGTCTTTGGAATTTCTTCGACAAATCGTACTCCGCCATGCAACTGCTTCTGTTCCGACACCCTACTAGCAACGAAATCGATCACCTCGCGTTCCGTTATCTGTTCGCCGTACTCTCGCACGACGAACGCCAGTGGTAACTCTCCGGCTCGCTCGTCCGGCACACCAATCACAGCCGCATCACTAATCTTGGGGTTCTCCAGCAGTATGGCCTCCAGTTCGGCGGGCGGTACCTGAAAGCCTTTGTACTTGATCAACTCCTTGATGCGATCGACAATGAAGAACTCCTGATCGTCATCGTAGTAGCCAATATCTCCCGTATGCAACCATCCATCCTCGTCGATCGGTTTATCCAGACCGACGTAACCCTTCATGATGAGCGATCCCTTGAAGCACAGCTCGCCACGTTGATTTGGACCGAGAGCGCGGCCCGTTTCGGGATCGATCACCTTCACCCACTGACCCAGCCGCACTCGACCCACGCTACCAATCTTGTTGTCATACCCGTCCTGCATCAGCACACCGAGTGTCGTTTCGCTCATGCCGTACCCTTGCCGTATAAATGGCACCCCAATGCGCTCCCGGACCTTCTCTTCAATATCCTTACTCAGTGGTGCGGCCCCGCAGATCAGATTCAATAGCGAGGACAGATCGTAGTCATCAACCATAGGGTGTTTGGCCAGAAACACCATCAACGGCGGAACCACCGTCATCAGATTGACCTTGTACCGTTCGATACAGCTTAGAAACATGTGAGGATCGAACCTCGGCATCACCACGCACCGACAGTTGTTGGTCACCATGTTGAGCATCCCGACACCGGCTACTACGTGGAACAGTGGAGTCGCGGCCAGCGCTACCAACTGATCAGGCAACTCGAGTACTTTTGCAGCTTCTTTCGATTGCGCAATGGTACTAATGATGCTTTGGTGCGTTAGCTCTACCCCTTTCGGCAGGCCGGTCGTACCCGAGGAGAGCACGATCAGCGCCACATGACCAGCCTTGTCCACTGGCACAGGTTTGTATCGCGACACATCAACCGTTTCGCTTATCAAGGTGGCGTAAGGAGTTACCTCCGGGTACGATTTGGCAGCCGGATGGTCACCCAAAAGTATCACGCGTACTCCAGTCAGCTGCAGCCCGCGAATCGCTTTCATAAGCTTCTCCAGCACGTCCGGTGAAATAAACACAACCTTCGGATTGGCCAAACTTATCGCATGCTTCAGCTCACCTAGGGGAAAGTACAATTTCTTATCGATTAACCAAGCAAGATAAGTACATAACGACTGATTGTACAGCTGAGAGACATACCTTCCAGGTAAGCGGGGTTGATCAATGCCAACGGAGCTCCGACGAAAATGGTGCCGAACATCGCAATGCAATACTCGAGACTGTTTTGGCTGACGATCGCCACATTGTCCGATGTTCCGACTCCTAGTTTGGATAGGCCGGAAGCTAAGCGAACCGATTGGTCTAATATCTGGCCGTAGGTGAGTTCTACCAAAGATACCGGTTCAACCTAGAAACGGTTCGAAACACAAGGCGGTTGTGAAAATGTCAGATAGGGCGCACGCTGTTAGCACGTTTGGGAATACCTACCAATCCGACATTTGTCGGTCGCAGCTTCAGCTCTTCTACAATGACTTCCCCGAGCGATCCGAAATGATCGAGATCAGTCGGGTCGGGTCCACCGTACAGTACGTAGCGATCATCCTCTTTCGTATGCATGGCCTCCAGGTGTACCCTCACACGATGGTTCCTACTTCAAAATGCGAAACACTTGCCCTTTGACCGGTTCAAGAAAGGTGCCCTCCTGCAGGTCGACAGCAACAGCGGCAAAATCAAAACAAACAGGCCCACCTGGCCGCTTCCGTCTGGTGCGGAACCGGTTTCGGGCGAAGTGGCGTATAAGCTCGCGCGAGCGTTGCGTGACTAACTGACGGACTGACGCTGACTGACCGCTGAGGGGTAATCTAACACCGCATCAACAGCACACGCTGTGAAATGGCAAATCATGTTTTCACGTCTGTGTTGGTATAGACGCACGATAGCGATGGACACAGGTTCGTGCGGTATACATATTCAGAGCAGATACGTTAGAAAATGTGATTTGAACATAAAAACTGTTAAATTGTTAATAGTTGTATACGTTTTTACTTGTAGCTTATGTTTCGCACATAAGGGACTACATGCATACCATTCCATTTATTGGACGCAAACAACTGTTGAATATTGCGAAAATCATAATTCCACTTCGTATTGATTGGCTTCCCTCGCAATCATGGTCTACAATTAACTGCTTAGCAATTCTTATACATAAATCATCCTTTACACAGGTAAAAGTCTTGTTAGGCGATAAAATTCATCAGCTAGTCCTGTCCTCACTTCATCATCGCAACATCATCAGCACGATCAATATGTTGGCATTACAAAATTCATGTCTGACCCCTTTGAATAATTGCATTGCATATTATAGACCAAAAACATCAGATTAGGCTTTTATGTTCAATCTTTCACACGAACGCCACATTAGTTGATCAACTAATTAGTATGCTCGGAATTACGATTGACAATTGAACAATAATTAACTCCAAGCGGGCTCCAACAGTTCAGGAAATCCACACAGTTCTGATAAATACGTAAGCTTTAATAACGATGCCATAACTGTGAACATCATCAAAAGTGGGTTTCGCTCTAACACGCGGGGTAGTACATGAACATCAGACACGGCACACAAAATGTGGGCAATTTTTCGTCACACAAGGGACGTCATTTGGTTACTCCAGTTTACGAACAATATATCCCTCTCTGGATAACGGATATAAGCAAGGTGCTCTGCAAACGTGGCGCAATTCATGACCAAGTGGAACAGTCACACTACGACACAACGAAGGACGCAAGTGTCTACAAAATAAATCAATCCGTGATCAACATAGCTACTAGTTCCGTGAATAATCGATGGACATTTTTGGCTGACCTTAAACGAAAGTGTTATCATTCGTCACTGAACCAACCTGTTCTCCTGATTCGAACACGTTCCAAGATCTTGTCAGCGGGAACATCAGTATCTACTACAACAAGTTTCTTAAATTCCTTACTGGACATCACAATCTTAGCCACAAGAGTGTGATCATAGTGATCAACTTCATGGTCTCAAATAATGCCTGTTTGAATTCCTTCTACATATAACATTCAACCGACAGATGTTTACGAATTCCAGTCGTGCTATGCATTGACGGGCAAGTATTAATACGAGTTTATTAACAATTCGAAGATAAATTGAAGAAAAAAACAATACGAAGCATTTTTGATTCCAGCATTAAACAACATTGGCTCGACAAAATTACATCATTGCACAAGGATTAATATGTTTTCAGTCTCATGGATACGCTATAGAAAGCCAAAATTAGCCATACTTTGAATTTACACATGGAAAATCGCTAACTCTGTATCGCATAAACACTCAACAAATTAAACCCCAAATTAATACATATTGAATGGAAATCAGATAAGCTTAATATTGTTTTAAGCACATACTCAAATAAACCAAAAACTTTCCACTGATTCCCTTAACCTTAACTAACCACTTTTTGATAACGTTTTCTTTTCATAAGCCTTTTCCAATGCTTATCAATTCATCAATTTACGCTTTTTCAATGACTAGGCAAAAAACCGAAGCAAGAGAACCTGGTAGCAGAACAATCTGTTATCGCGACTTTGATTAGCCTAGTATCTTAGATGACCAGGCCGAAACCATGATTCTAAGATCTAACGTCATAACGTCTGCATGGCTACAGGAACGTACCAACTGCAAGTTCATCGACCATCTCAGGTCTGTTAATTTTTTTTCCAATGCATTAACTTGAATGGCAAATGCATCAGTAAAATGCAACTCTGTCTATTCTTGTAAACGAAAAATTAACACTTCTTTAACAAATGATGTGCAAAGAACATTTCTTTGACGACGAATTCTGCTATTAACAATTATGTTTTGTTCACAAAAATTATCTGTAATTAAAGAAAGCCACATTTTAAAATCATTTTTTCTTGCATTGCGTGTAGCCGACACGGTTTCGTTATCTATGGACGTTCCCTACGCGCTACTCTGTTTTAATCACAGAAAGCACACACACTCGCTCGCCAGCTGTAGCACGCACACGATCGTACGCTAACGCATTACGTCGGAGAGAACGCGAGATACGCAACCCGCGATCTCGACGACCAACTTTACGCAGTGTTTTCCGAACCGTCGCGGCGCAGTGAGGCGAACCATGAGCGTTAACGAGAAGTACGTGTTCTACGGCGGAGAGTTGGAAGAGCCGATCGAAGGTGGCTGTCGATCGCTGGGAGAACTGATCATCAAACGGCTGAAGGAGAATGGCGACGATGTAGCCTTCGTAAGTGGCACCGCGCATCTCTACTCTTCGGTTAAATTACCTCGATTTCTATCCGCCCAACAGATCGATGGTCTCACGGATGAGCAATTCACGTACGCCGACGTACTGGAGCGTTCGGTCCGGCTGGCAAACCGCTTCCACCGGCTGGGCTTAAAGAAAGACACGGTGGTGGCGGTGATGTGCGAAAACCGTATCGAGCTACCGATCGTAACGTTTGCGGCGACCTACCTACGCGCGATCCCGATCCTGCTGAACCCTGCCTACACCGCCACCGAACTGGCCCACGTACTGAAGCAAACGCAACCGCGGGCCATTTTTGCGTCCCCTCTCGCGATGGCCACACTGCAGCCGCTGCTGAAGACGGTGCCCTCGCTAAAGCTGACCGTTCTGTTCGGTGACAAGAAACCGAACGCTCACGTAACGCTGTTCCGGGAGCTGTTCGATCGCAACCGAGCCCAGTTCATCACCTTCACGCCACAGCCGGTGAAACTGCGAGAGCAGGTCGGCCTGATGGTGCTATCGTCCGGCACGACCGGTCTACCGAAGGCAGTCCAGCTGACACACTACAACGTGATGTGCGTGATGGCGTATATGCGCGAAGGGGCCAAAATGTTTCCGATCGAGCAGATTGCCCTCGGTCTGCTGCCGTTCTTCCACGCGTACGGCTACATGGTGGTGCTACACTCGCTGATGAACCAACGGAAGATAGTTTCGCTGCCCAAATTCGAACCCACGCTGTTCCTGTCCACCATCCAAAAGTACCGCGTAACGGTGGCTTCGCTGGCCCCACCGCTGCTGGTGTTCCTTGCCAAACATCCGCTGGTCGACAAGTATGACCTCAGCTCGCTGCTGCTGATCGGCTGCGGGGCTGCCCCACTCAGCAAGGAGATCGAACAGGCGGTGCTGAAGCGTCTACCGCACCTGCTGACGATCATGGTCGCGTACGGATTGAGTGAAAGCTCGCTCGGTGTAACGACGCGTATTAGCGACGAGCACGGTAGCGTCGGCAAGGTGAACAAACTGAGCTGGGTGAAGGTGGTGGACGTGAAGACGGGCCGCACCCTCGGCCCGAACGAGGTCGGTGAAATCTGCATCAAGGGACCGCTGATAATGAAGGGCTACCTGAACAACGAGAAGGAAACCCGCTCGATGATCGACCGGGACGGCTGGCTGCACAGTGGCGATACCGGCTATTTCGATGAGAACGAAAACTTCTACATCGTCGATCGCATCAAGGACCTGCTCAAGTACAAGGGCTTCCAGGTGGCGCCGGCCGAAGTGGAAGCGGTCCTGCTGACGAATGGCAAGATACGGGACTGCGCCGTGGTCGGGTTGCCGGATGCGGCCGCTGGTCAACTGCCGTTCGCGTTCGTGGTGCTGCAACCGGGTGCAACGCTAACCGAGTCCGAGGTGAAGCAGTACGTTGCGGAGCGACTGTCCAAGCAGAAGCATCTGCACGGTGGCGTGCGGTTCGTGCACGAAATACCCCGGACGGCTAGTGGTAAAACTCTTCGCCGAGAGCTAACCGCACTGCTGGGCAAGGCAAAGCTTTAAATCAATAACCGCGCGTTATCGGGAATGACAGAGGGGGGTCCGACGGTTTTCGGCCTTGTCATGCCCGATAAAAACGGACCACGCAACGTAGCCAATAAAAGTAAAACGAGTTTTCAACCTGATTGTTTTCGCCGTGCCTCGGCCCGGAGATGTGATAACAGCAACAGAGCATCCTAATCGCCGTATGTTTACAAGGCAGGGCCTGCACAGACTGATAACGCACGAAGAATGCAAACTCACTCACGGCTTCTTAGCGCGGCAGGGGATGCTGCGTGGTAATTCGCATCATTCCACTGGTGGCCATGGAAGTACCGATCACCGAACGTAACGTGGTCTATGGCGGAGATCTTTGCCGTAGCATCGAAGACGGTTGCAATTCATTCGGAGAGCTGGTGGTGAGACGCTTGTACCGAAACGGAACAGAAGTAGCACTGGTAAGTAGCGCAAACCAACGTCGATGCCGTCGACGACAACTAATAGACACACCTTCGTTGATGCTTCCGCCAGATTGATGGAGTCACAGGAGAGTCGCTTACTTACCATCAGCTCCTCGAACGCTCGCTTAAGCTGGCCAATCGCTTGCACAGATTAGGCCTGAAACGGAACACTGTCGTTGGAATATGTAGTGAAAATTGCTTACAATTCCCCATCGTCACCTTCGCAACGATCATGCTCGGTGGGACGGTTCTGCCGTTGAACCCATCGTACACCGTCACGGAGCTGGGGCACGCCCTGCAGCTATGCAAACCGTGGGCTATATTCGCATCAAGCAAAGCGCTTCAAACTATCCTTGCGATGCGCGATCGTTTGCCGTACGTGAAACTTCTCGTTGCATTTGACGGCAACGAAACGCCGGTGGTGCCACGGTGGGAACACTTCATCGACCGCAGTCCGCTCCGTAGTTTGACCAGCTTCACGCCCCAACCGGTACGGTTGAAGCACCAGATCGCCGTGATGGTTATGTCGTCGGGTACGACCGGCTTACCGAAGGCGGTCCAACTGACGCACCACAACGTCATGACCGTAATGGCGTACCAAGCGGAAGATCCGCGCTACACCGAGCTGCCGGTACCGTTGCGGGTGCTCGGACTGCTGCCCTTCTACCACGTGTTCGGCTTCATGCTTTCACTAAACAGTTGCCTCAACCGGGTGCCGATGGTGGTGTTGCCGCGCTTTGAACCGCGGCTTTTCCTGCGTACCATCCAAGACCATCGCATCACGATGATGAGTCTCGTCCCGCCGATAATGGTGTTTCTCGCCAAGCATCCGCTCATCGACCAGTACGATCTCAGCTCACTGCGCGCCGTTCTTTGCGGGGCCGCACCGTTGAGCAGGGAAATCGAGGAACTGGTGGCTGCCCGTCTACCGACCGGTGGATCCGTGCGCACCGGGTACGGGATGAGTGAAACATCGCTCGGAGTCATATCGAGAGTGAGCGATAAGATCGGTTCGGTTGGAACGGTCAATAAAACCACGTACGTTAAAGTGGTCGATCTGGATAGTGGCGAAGCGCTCGGACCAGGACAGACGGGAGAGATTTGCGTCAAAGGACCGCTGGTTATGAAAGGGTACCTCCACAACGAGGAAGCCACACGCGAGATACTCGACGATGGTGGTTGGCTTCACACGGGCGACATTGGGTACTACGACGAGGACCAGGATTTCTTCATCGTCGATCGTCTCAAGGACCTCATCAAGTACAAAGGCTTCCAGGTACCGCCAGCCGAGCTGGAAGATGTGCTGCTTAGTCACCCCAAAGTGCGAGATGCGGCCGTCGTCGGCTTCCCAGACGAGTCGGCTGGCGAGCTACCGGCAGCGTTCGTAGTGCTGCAACCGGACGAAACGATAACGGCACAGGAAGTGGCCGATTTCGTAGCCATCAAGCTGTCCCCACACAAACAACTTCGTGGAGGCGTGTTCTTCATCGACGAGATTCCCAAAACGGGTAGCGGTAAAATATTGCGGCGACAGTTACGACAATCAGTGCAGCCGAGAGCCAAGCTCTAGGAAGCTCTTTATGATAAGACTAAGCAAAACAAAACTTGTTTGTTGTCAGCAAATAAACTCCTAGGCCTTTGAATGCGTGTTCTGCTAATGTTACTGTCAGAGTTGTGCAGAGTCGCAAAAGAAGAGCATTTGTTTAAAATGTCGTAAAGACTAATTGACCCTTTTACATAAAAAGATATTATATGCATCCGATTTATCGAACCATTCTGAGGAATCCGACGGACTGGAAAATGGATTATCTGCTAGCTTCCGACAAAGTCCTACCTAAGGCGGGTGACCAAGGACTTCCGGTGGTTTCCTGTCTCTTCCACTCTCTACGCAAACCCCATCCATAGTCCGTTTAAATTAAACAAAAATAATAAACTCGTTTCCCGGTTGCCACGCGCTCAACAATTACAGTGACGGAACGTGGGCGCCAACACTTCATCCTATGGCAGCAGCTCGCTGGGTAGAATCAATTTCGTTAATTAACTGCAGAGCTAATGGCTGCATTAGTTAGCCATCACCAGACGAGGAAGCCGTGAGTTTAAATGTCCCCTCAGATCCTGAAGCTGAAAGCTGTCTAAAAAAACCTACGTAAACTTTGCAAACTGCGGAAACTACAGTTAAACTCAGCGATCCTGCTGGCCGATAAAGCGTGACCAATGTTTCGTCCACCGAGGCCTGCAGCTCAGGGATAAATAATCACTCCAGTCGCTTTCGCAAACCACCGGACCGGTCTTTTAGTTTTTACGAGTGCCTTTCAGCTAAATTAATTTCTCTTCAAGCATTGCACAAGCGCCTTTCGTTCCTGATAGGGAATCGTGTTCAAACGGATATATGTAATTACCGGCGCCTTCTAATGGCATTTATAGACAGTGGCCTCTTCAAATTACATTTTCACAGATTAGTGAATTTAATGGCCAAGTTCGGAGTTTTTTTTTCAACATTAGCTCCTTTCATCAAGCCAATTTCCAACCATTTAATCTTAACAGAACAGTACCCTTCCTTGAGATGTTGTTGGAAAAGTTATTGAATGTATGTGTCCAACATCTTTAAAATGCATTTTCGTTGTCTCACTGGGCAAACAATATTACCCTCCTAAATTAAACGGGGTGCCCGTGAGAGTGGCTGACCTGCTTTATCAGGCTCCAGGAGATAGCACAGACAAGTAGAGAGCAGCAATCTCTGGCACGGGTGGTAGTATCAATCGAGCCAGCAGACGACAAACAACGACTCTCGGTACGATGGCCACCGAAACGCACATCATCTCTGGACCACCGGCGCCCTCGAACCTAGCGCTTGGGACGCGATCGTTGGGCGAGTTGTTTTTGAAAGTTTTGCAACAACCTTCAGACGCGGTGGCACTCATCAACGGCATAACCGGACAGGAGTATAGCTACCGCGAGCTGTTGGAGCGATCGCTCCACCTGGCATCGTACCTTCACGATCACAAAGTTCAACCGGGCGATGTGGTGGCTGTGGTATCCGAAAACCGCGTCGAGTATCCGATCACGATGATGGCACTGTTCCTGATTGGATCAACTGCGGCCCTATTCAACCCCAACTACACGTCGCGTAAGTGCTGTTGGTTTCGGGAACTGTCACTCATTGTGTCGCCCCCTCCCAAAAACGTGGGATAAGATAATTCGAAGCCATTTCATTGTAGGTGAACTGATACACGCACTCAACCTCACCAAGCCGAAGCTAGTGTTTGTGTCGTCACAAGCCAGACCGGCCCTGTACCGTGCTTGCGAATCCGGCAAGCAGCTTACTATTATCATCAACTACGACGCCTATGGTGGCACTACAACCTTTGCCGATTGCTTACGCAGATCGAGCAAGTCGTTCACTCCGCGCACCTTTCTGCCGGCTCCAGTGGATACGACCAGCGAGGTCGCAATCATCGTCATGTCCTCCGGTACGACCGGTCTTCCGAAGGGGGTGCTCATCACGCAAGCCAACGTAATGGCCACCATGGCGAACACGCGAGAAGTAATGGAGCAGCGAATGGAGTTACGCAGCTTCGTCGATATACTGCCCTGGTACCATGTGGCCGGCGGTATGGCAATGCTGGGCCTGTTGGGCGTGGGCCTGCATACAGTTTACCTACCGAAGTTCGATCCCGAAACGTATCTACGCTGTGTGGAGCGGTACCGACCGCACGTGCTCAACATTGTGCCCCCGATTGCCGTATTTCTAGCGAAGCATCCCATGGTGGACGAGTTTGATCTGTCGTCGGTTGAAATGATCACCTGTGGAGCGGCACCACTCAGCAAGGAGGTGGAGGATCTGATCTACGCCCGGATCAAAACACCCGGGCTGAAGATTCGGCAAGGCTATGGTATGAGCGAAACAACACAGGCGATCACGTTCTACGACGCCGAAACACCGAAACCGGGCACCGTCGGGAGACTTCGTCCCGGTCAGTTGGGTAAAGTAATCGATCTGGACACGGGCAAAGCACTCGGGCCGTACCAGAATGGCGAGCTGTGCTTCAAGGGTTCACTCATCATGAAGGGTTACATCGGCATCGACCAGGTAACCGACGCCGAAGGTTGGTTGCGTACGGGTGACATCGGTTACTACGATAGCGAGCACGATTTCTTCATCGTGGATCGCTTGAAGGAGCTGATCAAGTACAAGGCCTTTCAGGTGCCCCCGGCCGAACTGGAGGCGGTGCTACTTTCGCACCCGGACGTTAAGGATGCGGCAGTGATCGGCGTGCCAGATGATCGAGCTGGCGAACTACCGATGGCGTACGTGGTACCGAAGGACGGGACGACCTTAACGAGCGAACAAATACGCCAGTACGTCGACGACCGAGTGTCAACGGAAAAGAAACTCCGCGGCGGCGTCCGTTTTGTGGGTGAAATTCCCAAAACTGCCAGCGGAAAAATACTTCGCCGAACATTGAGGGACCTAGCAAATCAGCAATCGAAACTGTAGTGATTATGATTGATCTTAAACAGTAATTTTGTCTCTGGGTCTGGTTTGCTACAGTATCAAATAAACTAATGAAATGGTTAAGCATTTGGGTGTAAGTTCAGCACATTCTTTGCATCACATTGAAGCCCACGCAGAACAGTTCGTTAGTATTTAGGGTATCGCTTGAGTAAGGAACGCCAAACACAGCGCATTGGCGTAGAATTTAATATGGTAGCATTAGACCGTACGTGGGGTGATGCCAACGAGTCGTGGGTAGTATTGACCCAATTGTAGCATTCGCTCCCAGCGACGGGCTCGAAAGGCGAACCTATCGAACGAAACACACTATCGCCCGTGAACTAACGGGCTGCGCTGAAACACACATTTGCCCTTCAAGAGATGATAGAAGCGAATACGAAACTGGCAGCTCGAAAGTCGCAAAAAATAACTAAACCGGCACGAAAACTTTTCATCCTATGAACGTTTAGAACGTCATAACGCTGTATCTGCACTTGCAGGGCATCGTGCAGGGAATGCAAAGGAACAAGCGGATCAAGCGGACTGCCGGGGCCGGTGGAGCCGGAGCCGTGTGTACAAATAATCATTCAATTAGTCTGATTAGGTTTCGATCGATCGATCGATCGATTGGTTCGCAGGCCACTGCAACCCGGTCCCAGATTTGCTTCTGTTTCACCTTGGGGGAAAGTTAAGAAACAGTAAGGGGAGGGGGGGAGGTTTTGCTGTTATTTGCCTGTACTTGGCTACTTTAGACACAACGCAAACATGATAAAACTGCATTCATTTTCTGATACCGGGCCAAATCTGGCCAAGCGTGCCGAGCGTCGCCCGAGCTCGGAACGATGGAACGATGTTAAACCAAATCGAATCCATGGCAGAGTGGAGCGAGAAATTGCCTTATCCCAAGAACGCATCAACCCTGTGTTCGTCACCCTGGCCGCCCTAACACCAGGCCCCAAACCCTATAAAGGTCAAGTGAGTAATTGATGAAGCATGGAAGCGTGGAAGCGTGAAGTTCACCTGAAAGCATCGGCAAAATGTTTCCCCTGTCCCACGTGAGGGCAGCCAAAAAAGTTTCGCTGGTCACACGCTGGAAGCCCAGAGCGGAACCACGCTTTGATGTTCCGCCACAGGGCGTACGGAAAGTAGGCGTCCGGCTCGAAGGTGTCAAGAGATTGACGTACGTTGACGCTGGCTGGCGTTGGACGCATGTGCCTGCTGGCAACTAGTCATCGGGACTCCAGCCGGTTCCAGTGGGCAGTTCAGGCTGATGAACAAATCGGAACGACAACGCTTTAGCCATCATCGACCGATTTGGGTAGCAGCGGAAGAAGCAGAATCGGGCGAACGACTCGGCCCGTTGTGGCCCGCAAGCCACGGGCGGACGCGGACGGTCAGGGGGTAAAACATCTATAATCCCACTCATAAATATTCAAAACATTTGTAGCAAACCAGCAAGGAATGATGACGAAGAACAGTGCTACTACTACTACCACAGCTGCTACTACGATGACTAATACTGTTAAACATCGATACTAACAGCATTACAAATACTACCTCCAGGCCAAAGCTTGCACGGCACTTTGTGTCCGTAGAACTGCTCTGGAGAGCCACCAACAAGCCCAAACGAGATCAGGGTAATGGTGCGTCCGTCGGCCCGTTGGCGTTCTCGGAGTTCGTTTTGTGGTTGACGCGCGAACGGGACCAGGACATCCGATCGCATGCAGTTGTCTCACCGCCCGAACTCGAAAGCTTTCCAGGCGGAGAAGGATTCGGTCAACCGAACTCTATCAGCTGGTTTGAAAGCTTTTCTGCGGAACCTTTGGTAGCGCGGCAGTGCGCACGAGCAGCTTCCCCGTTCGGGCATTTATTTCGTCCCGATGTCGTGTTTTAGAACACACGCGCGCGGCCTCTACCACCGGTGCCGTGCCCCCGGTGCAGCCGTAGCCATTAGTTGCGGCGTAGTACAAACCACGTGCGAGCGACGTCAGACGCCTGTCGATACCCTGCCGTACCTGACCTAGTAGAAGTTTTTCTTTCGCTTGGATGCGAGTCAAGCCACAGCCTCCCACCTTCGCCCGTTCTACGCTGTCTCGGCGAGTGCGTCGTCTCTACAGACAGGAACAGACCCGCTCGCCTGCCGGGGCGCTCGAAGTACCGACCGCTTCTTTTGATCTTTCAACCGGAAAGCATGCATGTTTACTCTACAGCACCATTTTTTGCACCATTGGCCACCTCCCGTGGAGTCCCAGTGGAGTCAGGTCAGACAGGGCTCCGGCAGCGATCAATTCCAAACTAGGCCGGTGCCGTGAAAGTTTAAGACCGTTGACACTTTTCACAGCTACTACCCACACACACACTGCATCCGCCATTGGAAGGACACAGATTGCGCTTGAAGTTCTCTCCTTCTCTCTCTATCTCTCTCTCTTCGTCTGTCTCTCTTTCTCTTTCTCTCTCTGGAATTCCTTCTGAGCCCATTTTTGTGTGTTTTCAACACTTCCTGCTCCTCGACGCGTCTGTTACGTGATTCGTGGGTTCAACTTTTCGGGTTGTGTAGGTCCCGTCGTAGCTAGGAGATGCACGATATGAACAAAAAAGCAAACGACCCGAATTGTGCATATTTGCTCTTCGCCATACCTCGGAGAACGGAGAACTAAATTACCATCTCCAACCCCTCAACCACCTACCGCCAGTCGCCACACTACTTCATCACAGCCCCATCTCGGCGTACAGCGGCCACTATGCAAACTGCCTGGAGACTTGGGCTTGGGAATTGTTTTGTCATTATAAAACGAACCCCCGCCAACATCCGATGGCAGTGCAACGGTAAACCCTCGAAACCACGACTCAACTCCCGAAACAGAAAGCGAATCGACAGCATGCAGGATGTGACAGGACCTTCTTAGCACACCCATGCAGCACTAAGGTGGCCCATGGTCACTACCGGTCGGAGGTTGAGTTTTGTGTGCGTCAACCCGAACCAGGAACCACCGAGGACCAGCGTACGTATGTGTGGTAATGTCACTCCAAGGGTATGCGTCTGCCAACTGTTCCGAGCACATGCAACCGATGACATCGGTAGCAAATGCAAACAAACTTTCTTCATTCGATTTGCGTATGAATTGTTAGCTTTTGGCTACACATCTCCTTCGACCGTTATTGTAACTGTTGGACGGAATAGGAAACAAATTTATCACTTACGCTACGGTTGTTTACCGTGATCAAAACGTTGCAAACTGCGATAGTAAACATCCTTAGGCGAATGGCCGGTGTAGGACGCAAACGTGCCATTAAAAATATCTCACTTCTTTTCTACCTATGGAATCCAATGACCGGTTTGCCCAAAGTACGCACAACACTTGATTTATGTCTTGTTTGCCTTATTTTTTTTCGTCCGGGATACTGCTGTCAAAGTTTTGCAAACGGTCATTATTAACTGCACTTAAAAAGATGTGAAAACACCCCCGGTCCTATTCCAACTGCTCCATTCCAACGTGGTTCTAACGGTTTACTTAGAAGCTTTAAATAGGTTTGGAATTAAGCGGAACAATATCCTACTATCTTGATCACACATTCTTAAAGATAAATTCATGTAATGGATGCTTACTTCGGACAATTCTCCTCTAAAAAAGAATAGGTTGCAGAGATATGTTTAAATTCGAAAGTGCAAACAATTTAATATCTACATTACTGTAAGTTGCATGCTTATCCAGGAAAAAACATAAAACAGTTGCAATTCCAATACAAAGGAAAGAATTGTGTAGCATAGTAGTGGAATGTGTAAAAATTGATCCCTTTATGACTTGGTAACCACTTTCAGCGAACAAAACTTCTGTGACTTTCTGCAAAGACTCAACCGACGGCAGATTGTTTTAGTTCCGACTATGGCTATTTTAGGCACAGCTTAGTCACTGTCATTCACGCTATAGCACCAACTGGAGCAGCTTTCAGACTGATCTAATGTGACGATACTACCATCATCTTGGCCATATTTTTCAAAATAGCGACATATCAAACAGATTTGACGCGCACAACTGACAGTGAAAAGCCCCCACTTCATCCTTTGCCTACACTTAGAATGCATCAATCATTTCCGTCAAGTTTAGGGCCAGAGTGCAGCCAGAGCATCTCTTAGTTCAGAACTCCGTTTCCTCTTTTTTTCTTGTAGCAAGCCATTTAAAATCAATGTTATGGCTGCTAGTGAAGCCCACAGGTATTCACGGTAGCCACAGAATGTGACGTGGTTATGCTTAGACCTGCGAAAAGAACCCGTCCAGGTAATCCTCGTTGGCGTGAAACCGTGGCATTCATGCGACTTAAATTCATCTTCCTGAGGCTTCGCTGGGTGCTATGATAGTTTAGCATCTAACCACAGTGTCACTCGTGTATCAACAGTCAGTCAAGCTAATCGGGAAACTCGCCGACACGTTTTCCTTGGGCGTGATGTGAAAAAGGGGCACCACTTTGCCACACATTTGCCCACGTAATCCGGTGACGTGTGACGGTAACCGCGTTTGTGTACTGGAAGCAGAAATGCTTAATCCTGATTTAGAAATGAGGCATGAAGTGAAAACTAGATGTCAACAACATCACGCACTACTCAATAACAAGGTTTGTTGGATAACATATCGGATAAATTTGCCTAAAACTTACTACTAAAGATCACACTATTAGTTCATTTACTGGCCATAGGGAGTACCATCAGAAGTTGAATAACTTTATATAGTACATATAAAAGATATATCTATTCAATCAACGCTATATCTATTATTGAACGCAGTTCATTAGAAGCAACTTCATTCACTTTTAGGGAAAAAGAGATTTCCTTTTAGCTTAAAAAAGAATTTCCTAATATCTAATTTAATCTATTTAGGAGCATCATACGGGTTTACATAAGTACTAGTTTGTTCAGAACAAAAAGTTCGAGTTATAAACAGCACAAGTTCTGTGATATAAAACATGCTGCCAGCCTTACTTTCAATTTAACTACTCAAAAAATATCCTGTTCTCATCACGCTCTGCGTATCTCTAGGATCTGAGTTTTCGTATATCTGCCGTTTTCGGATGCGATTGACGTTGGCTATTTACCTAACTGCTACCCCTATTTCGACACCGACAGTAAGAAGAAAGCGCCTCATAAGCACGAACTGCCCCTAGTGGCAGGGGAGTCAAAACAGCTTGGACCAATCCAAGCAAACCTTCGTTTCACCCCAGGCGGTTTGGGCAATTAATAGACAAAACACTTAATTTTGCACTCCTAGCCACCCTTAGTGTATGTTTGCCTGGTCGGTTCGGCCGGTGGCTCTGTTTCAAATCTGAAGCACCCCATAAGCGATCGCGGTCATGGGAAAAGTACGTAGCCATTCTGCAAAAGAAGTCGAGCTTGCAACTCACGTGCCTGCCGAGAAAGAAGTCGGCATGAAGGCAAACAAAACAAGACACAAGTCTCCGGTCGTAGCACAACGCTCTCACACTGCAGATGTGTTGATCCACATCATCCGATTCGCTTGCAGCCGTTTCTCTAGGATCATCCCTAGTGCTAGTGGGTAAAACCAATAAGACCAAGACGGCACACCAAACGGAGGTGCAAAGCCTTTCGGTGAAGCCTTGGCTACGGAGTGTCCATTTTCCTGTGGTTTGTGTTTGGCTTTTTTATACGTTTTGATTCCTTTCGTCCATCTCTGTTCTCCGTCACTTTTCGGACGGTAACGGGCAGATGTAGGTTTAGGCAGAAAAGAATGGTAAGCGTAAGTGAATTTATAACTGGGGATTACTAAGCCACGGACCACCGAACAGTGTGCTAACACGGCTGTCTTTGAGTGGTCATCCAGATTCATACTCTCGAATGAAAAAAAACAACGCTCCAGTGGTCCATGTTGGCAGCATATTCCTTAAATAATGGCCATCAGCCAGCTACAGAAACGCAGTGAAAGAAACAAAGCACCAAATTGTATTATGAATAAATAACACTTTGACATTTGTTAAATTGTGTTTGTTGAGAGGATTAAAATAATTATCGAGGATCGCGCGACCCTTGAGCCATGTTCGGTCATGTCGTACGCTACTTTTGCCAACTAAAAACGGACGACGAAGGTCAGCGAATGAATCGAGCAAACTGCATCATGGAAGACAAGCAAAAAAAGCTAAGACTGTCAAGAGAGATATAAACCTTTGGTAGTGGAGGATGCCTCCGTGGTATTGCATGGCTGCACTCAAACAAACGAGGATTTCTCGCTCTTCGTCCGTTCTGCCAGCACCGCCGGAGATTAGCGGGCCCGCCTTTGGCGTTCGCGAGCAGACATTTGACTGTTTACGATACCACACGTCCATAGTAAAACGTTGGCTGAGCGGGGTTGGTTGAAATGTGCGGGCTAAGGACAAAATCTGAATCAGCAGTTGTGTAGGATAATAAAAAGATTAAAATTGTCACCACGGTTCTAGGTTTGTTTTTTGTAAGTGCAATAAACTAAATTTAGTGTATTTGTCGATTGCGCAATTGAACCCCCAATAAGACGTAATACTCACCCAATTTATTGATTATACCCATGTGGATAAAGTTATAAAGAGTTTGCTGTAAAACTTTCCTCCAAAGAAAGGTGGTGGCCATCACTTGATTTTCATTGGATCCTTTTGGTTTTGTTCAAACGTTCTCTAGTTAATGTGGCGAAAAATTCCAATTCCAAAATCAATGTAGCAATGTTAAAAAAGAGCCATAACGTTTATTTTTCAAACAACGTCCAACTAACTCAAACCTTTAATCAATTTGATCGGTTTACGCTTTTGACAGACTATTTTGGTTGTGAGCTCCAAAAACTCTTAAACATGTTCCAATACCGGTTACAAAGTTTCGGTTACCGGTTCAAGGCATCGGAAGGATAACTACCAAACCAACCACTTCGTTCTCGAGTAGCTCTACAACTGGTGACCCCGATATTACCCGATATTACCCGATATTACCCGATATTACCCGATATTACCCGATATTACCCGATATTACCCGATATTACCCGATATTACCCGGTTAATTACCCGATTCACATTACCTTTTACCGGTAAACTTCAACGCACCTGACGGTAAACGCTATCGTGAAAAAAGCCCGAGATCCCGCGAATCGCGAATTACCCTTTGTGCCAGTGAACGTGAACGCGACAAAAAAAAAACACGTGTTTTTAAAGAAATGGCGACCCAAGAGTCATCAACCGATGTGAAAGCGGCAACCAATGTGGAACCAGCAACCAACGTGAAAACGGCAATCGAAGTGCCAGCCGCAGAGAACCAGCAGGTCATAGCCAAAATCAACTTCCCGGCATTTGATGCAGACGATATCGAAACTTGGTTTATATGCCTTGAGGCGGCATTCTGCGTTAACAATATTGTCAACGACAAGTATAAATTCAATGCGGTGATCGTGGCGCTCGGCTCGCGCGCAAAGTTTGTGCTTACGGCGATAACAAGAGGCAATGAAGCCAAGACAAAAGATCGCTACGAAACTTTGAAAGCCGCCGTCATGGATCACTTCCGACCATCGGAGACCCAACGTTTGACAAGCCTGCTCTCGGGAATGGCCTTGGGAGATCAAAAGCCTAGCATTCTTCTATCCGAGATGCGGCGTATGGGTGGAGCCGGTTGCACCGACAACGTTTTGAACAACCTGTGGCTACGAGCACTCCCAAACACGGCTCGTTCAATAATAGCCGCAATGCCAGCCGCGACCCTAGACGAGCAAGCGCGAGTAGCGGACAAAATTTTGGAAGCTCCACGGGACCAAATCGCTGCTGTCCACTAACACCAGGAACCATCTTCATTGGAGCAGCGGATAGAAGCCTTATCCCAACGCCTGGATGAAGCACTGTCCACAAGGTTTCGCGGCAGAAACCAACACCAAAGCCGCTCGCGCGGACGTTCATCCAGCCAACCCAGGCAAAGTTCATCGGCGCGAAGTTCATCCCGACGATGGATTTGTTTCTTTCATTACCGATACGGTGCACAGGCCCGCAAATGCGAAAAAGTAAAAGGAGATGACCACAACGTGAAGTGCATTTTTTTCGATGGGAGCACCGAAGTATACGCCCGTCCGAAGAAGGACTAAATCATCCGACAGCCAGAACCACCAAAAGCCTGAAAAATCCAGCACCCGCAACTAGCCTGAACCATGTCGAACCCAAAACCGACACCATTCCGAAGCACCCCATAGAACGAATACACGTGCATGATAACACATCATCAAACAGTTACCTTATCGATACTGGAGCAGCCATCTCCGTTATCCCACCAACAGCTCGAGAACGTCTCTCACCTTCGGCAACGCACCAACTGTTTGCCGCAAACGGTACACGAATACAAACATACGGCACGAAGCGCCTCGCGGTCAATCTCGGCCTGCGAAGGTCGTTTGTGTGGATTTTCGTTATTGCAGATGTCAATTCTCCCATTATCGGAGCTGATTTTTTGAAACATTACGATCTGCTAGTGGACCTCAGACGGAATAAACTAATTGACAACACCACTCGACTAGAGGTCAGTAACATCAGTACCACATCGGAACCCAAAATATCAACCTTTGACCAGAACCATCCCTTCGGTGAGATTATCGCAGAATACAAGGACATAACGATACTTAACATGAAGCACATGCCCTCCAACGCAGGAACGATCCACCAGATCATCACCACTGGCCAACCCGTGTTCTGTCGCCCTCGCCGACTACCCATCGACAAGCTCAACGAGGCAAAGGCTGAATTCCAGTTCCTTGTCGACCAAGGCATATGTCAGCCCTCGAAGAGCTGCTGGGCCAGCCCGCTACATCTTGTGAAGAAATCAAACGGAAAATGGCGTCCGTGTGGCGACTACCGCAGCTTGAACGCCATCACGGTACCCGATCGTTATCCCGTACCTCATATTCAAGACTTCTCCAGCATCCTGCATGGCAAGCGTATTTTCTCTTGCATAGATTTACAACGCGCCTATCACCAGATACCGGTGGCACCCGAAGATGTACCGAAGACGGCAATAACAACTCCATTCGGACTTTTCGAGTTTAAATTTATGACCTTTGGTCTGCGTAATGCCGCACAAACTCTTCAAAGGCACCTACACGCCATTTTGAGCGACCTTACCTACGTCTTTCCCTACATCGATGATCTTTGCATAGCATCGGAAGACGTAGAAGAACACAAATTCCATCTCCGTACAGTTTTCGAACGCCTTCGCCAAAATGGTCTTGTCATCAACCCGTCTAAATGCCAAATCGGTCAGACAAATGTCGAATTCTTAGGACACCTAATCACGCCGGAGGGAATCAAGCCCAAACCCAGCAAGGTTCAAGACATACTAGATTTCCCACGACCTACCACTGCCAAACAAATGAAGAGGTTTCTTGGGACCATTAACTTCTATCGACGTTTCATCCCGAGAGCCGCAGTGAATCAACAAGTCTTGCAACGCCTGATGGAAGGAAACACCCGGAATGACCAAACACCCATTGCATGGGACGAAGTGTCAAATGAGGCATTCGAGCGAAGCAAGCAAGAACTAGCCCACACCACTCTTCTCGCTCATCCTTCTCCCACCGCAAGACTCGCCTTGGATGTAGACGCATCGAACACCGCAATAGGAGCTGTCTTACATCAAGTTACGAGCGACGGACCACAGCCCTTAGCCTTTTTTTCACGTAATACATCGGTACAGCTAAAACTTCTCAAAACACCTGATGCATCAGTGCGCCTGTATTGCGACATATCTACCGAAGCTATTCGTCCTTTCGTCCCACTTGAATCCCGCCGACGCGTGATCGAGAAAATGCACAATATGTCACATCCAGGCATTCGTACCACAACTCGTCTCGTGTCAGAGCGATTCCTCTGGCCTGCACTTCGTCGTGATTGCAAACAATTCGTCACACATTGCATCCAGTGCCAGAAATCGAAAGTGCAACGAAATAACAAGACACCAGTGGCTAGGATCCTCGTCCCCGATAGTCGATTCTCACACATTCACATGGATCTCATCGGACCATTGCCACCTTCAGAAGGAAACGCTTATTGTCTAACCATCATCGACAAGTTCACCAGATGGCCGGAGATAATACCTCTACCGAACATGACAGCGTTAACCGTAGCACGAGCATTTCTTAATGGCTGGATCGCTCGCTTTGGTGTGCCTGCAAAGGTCACCACGGATTGCGGTAGGCAGTTCGAGTCAGAGTTGTTTAGCACCCTAACAAAACTCCTCGGAATTACGCATTTGCGCACAACCCCGTACCACCCGCAAGCAAACGGACAGATCGAACGAACGCATCGACAATTGAAAGCAGCCATCATGTGTCAACAAAATCCGCGATGGACTGAAGTTTTACCGATCGTCCTTTTGGGAATGAGATCATCATGGAAAGAGGACCTGCAAGCGACGACGGCTGAACTCACCTACGGCACCTCACTTCGGTTACCTGGAGAGTTCTTCGAAGAAAGTGAAAACAGCAAGCCCACTCCAGAGTTCGTCACAACCCTTAGAGCAGACATGTCCAAATTAAGGCCCACACAGACAAGCAACCATTCAAAACAACGCACCTTTGTGCAAAAACAGTTAACAACCTGTAGCCACGTTTTCGTGAGAGTAGGAGCCATCAAGCCTCCACTAACCCAACCCTACGACGGACCGTACCGTGTGATACGTCGCAGGAAGAAAATATTTATTGTAGACGTAAACGGGAAACGTTCCCCTATCTCAATAGATCGTTTGAAGGCCGCATTTATCGACACCGATGAACGGCCATCCCAGCCCGAAGAAATTCTTAAGCCATCAGAAGATCCCGTTCGCTACCAAACGCGTTATGGACGCCAAGTAAAGATCCCCAAAAAATACTGGAAAATGTAAGGGGGAAGTAGTGTGGCGGACCACACAAACACATGTAAATATACGTTAGAATAAATATAATAAAATCAGTAGAGTGATAACCACCAAACCAACCACTTCGTTCTCGAGTAGCTCTACAAGCTCTATACTTTTCATGTAAATTACACCTTCCAAACCAGTGTTGTCATTCGTCACGATTATAGGCTGTATGAAATGGAGAAAAACAATTTTGAGTGGTGTTCAATTCAACCCGCCCCGTACGGACCGGACACAATCTTTCTAGCCGGCAATATAACAGAAACTGATAGAAAACTGTAGTAGAATCGTGACCATAATTTGCCCATTACGGAGTGAGAGAAGCATACCATCAATTGGCACCATCGTGCCACAAATACCCCATAATATGCGATGAAAAATGGCGCACGCAGTACGCGACTGTCGCGACGACACGAGCGTATAAGAGGAAAAGCGTCAATGTGTCTGAAATTTGCCAAAAAAAACTTCACGCCTAGTTTCACTCCGAATATGAATACTACGAGGGCTGATTGGCATTTTTTGTAGCCGTAGCGGACCTCAAGTTATGTGAGTCAAATGGGTAAAAATGGCAAGAGTGGCGAATGGTTAAATTTTATAAATTGCCCCATCAATTGTTCTTCGTGAATATTCATAGCGTGTGATGTTCGATCAATTTCTATTTTTCTGGTTTGCTTGTCATCTCTTCTTTTATGATTTGCATCTTCTTGATGGTCTGCCAAATCTTAGGTGATATCTTTCTTGCATCGAGCTAGTTTCGTATGTGGAAGTCTTAAAAGCAGAAAGTTCTTTTGCAAATCTCATCCTTAAATATATTTAATGCCATTTTTTCGCGTATTTTTTAGGTTTTACATCTGTTTCATCAAACTTATTACAGAAATTGGCATATCACAAATATATTTTTTGTTTGCAGTTGTTAACTGAACCATTTGGTCAGCTACAAGAAACAAATCGGCAAAACGATCAATACAATGTATATAAAAATTAAAACTATTTCAGTAAAGTATCTATTTAGTTAAATAGCTGATGTTATTGAAGCGTGAATAAAGGCGCGTCATGTGCTTAAGTTTTGCGTTGATTTAAGATTTAGCGTCATAGCAGTTTTAAGATAACTACGAGGAAGACAGACCAATGTGTGCATCAGCAACTACTTGAATACCATTTTCCTTCTCTGAATACTAGTAGAAGGAAATTGTAGCTTTAATATTTGAAGATTTACAGTCGATTATTCAAACTTCCATCGTCAAAATGGAAGCCGAAAGCACCAAAAAGGAGCATTACATTTATTTACCTGTTTTTCCCACACATTAATTACTTTAATCTACTGTAACAAACGCAGTCTGACTCATATTGTTAATTTGTGATGATTTCTGGCTACGAGTAAAAACAAATCCCGACTGAAACAATTTGCGTGCTGTTGGTCTCTGTTGGATCACGTCGATAAAGGAAAAACAAAAAACATATGCGTTTTTGTCCTAAAAGCCAACAAAACCGTCCCTTCATGGGGTAAGGCTTTTGGAACAGCAGCATCCCGTTAAGCCGGCTCCAAATCCCGTCCCATACAGTAACATGAGCAGCAGTGCGGAGAGGCCATCCAGGGAGCACATTTAATTCCGTCAACGGTCAGTATGGAAGCTGGACACAACCGGTGAACGGAAATGACGATAGTGAGTTCATGCACGGACCCTATGGTTGCGATACGATAGAAGCTGCTGCAATTGTATAGAGCACTCCAGCGTCCGAGAGTGCGACCCCCGGGAGAGCAATCAGGACACAAACTACAAAACCCCAGAAACAAGCTCGACGAAACCGGAGAGAAAAGCAAAACAGCCCCGGAAATTCCGGTTTAACCGGCGGGTGCATCAACAAAAAAGGTCCAAATTCCCCACAAAACATTCGCCGTCCAAAGTCACCTTTGCCGTCAACCCAAACACGGTGGCCTCGATCGAGAGTTTTGGAATTGGTTTTGAATTTGTTCAAATTAAGTCTGGTTAGCAGAGCCATTCTTCCTTTTTCCCGCTGGCGTGCTGGTGGGTTGAAGCGTCCCCCATTCGTCCATTTACCGGGACTGCCCCAGTTTTCCATCGCCAGTGACAAAATGGGGTTGCAATGTACCTTCATTTATGACCGAACAGGATTTCATGCTGCATTTGTTCCGACGGTACCATCTTGTGGTGCGCAGCTCCCTAATCCTTCCCGTTTCCATGTTTTCTTACGAGGTTTTGTTTTCTATTTTATGTCTGTTTAGTTAGTTTTTCATGATCACGATCAGTTTCACGTTGGTTTTTTTTTTCTCGTGTGCCATTTGCAAGCCTTTCGAATTTTTTGTTCCAACCTTTCATCTGAAACATCACAATCGCCAAACCGATGCAAATAGTATATGTAGGTAAACCTGTGGCACTATTGGGCAAGCAGACTAAAGCGTGCTTTCGAAAGCTTGAGGGACATTTCAGACTCAGAAACAAAAACCGGCACCGGCACTGCTCGGACATGACGCGGCTCCTGAAATGGAGAGAATACACCAGAGCAGCAACGTCGGAGCGGAATTGAGTTTCTAATTAAGACTGGCAGAAAACGGAAAATTGGTTCGCCACTGATTGAGCGAGAAAGAAAACGAAGAAAAGTGGACCTGTGTAGAAACCCGGCCAGCAGCACAAAGATAGAAGAGAAAATAAAAATAACATTTATGCGTTGTCATTTGTCGACTGCTCCGGACACTAATTGAGTGAGCAATATTTACCATTCAATGTGCTTCCGGACGATCAAACTGCGCATTTCAATGCCAAAAACGATTGTTACAATAATATGGCCAACTCTACCAATACTTAATTGTAGAAAAAATGACCCATCGCGAGAAGAAAAAAATCACGAACCGAACCGAAGGGCCGTATTGATTTGGCATGCTTGGTGCAAAGTACGCAAAACCCCGTTTCGAACGCCTTTATAACTAGTGCTGATGTTGCGGGTATATGAACAAGAGTGCCCAAAACATACTTCTAAAAAGTGAAAAATTAAATTTAAAAAACATTTCATAAATGATCTACATTGCAATTTTAATAGCATTGAAATACATTGCATTTTTTTAATATTGCTCCAGCGCACAGGACAATAGTTGATCCACAATCGCTATGGTTTCATACGCCAGTACTCAATTAATAATATTGCATTTGACTTTGGTGGCCATTATTCGAGCATGGAAATAAAAGCTTCTAACAGAAAAATATCCTACTATGCAAAAGAGAAACGACCATTGCCATTATGGGAGAGTGAACCCTCACAATTTCATCATTTCGCTCTAATCCGATGATTTCCGAATCCGAAAACGTAGGGAACGCGAACGAAACAGCACAAAAACAGTAGTAAAACAATGGACGCCATTTGCACGATTAAAAACGGCCAAATCGGCTCAGGCTTACTTGGAAAACGAAAGTTTCGCTTCGAAACGCCACGCCACGCCGCGTCCTGGTTCGCATCTTGTTTCAGAACATAAAAAAAAAACCGCAGACGAACGAATGAGATTACGGTTCGAACATCGGTAAACCCTTGTGGTTCACGCAAGAAAGGAAAAAGCGCATCCCATCCGACGGGACGCTTTTGGTCGAAATTTGCTGATTGAATTCCACTTCCACCCCATACGGTGCCACTTTAGGTGCAAAGGAAGCCTCACATAAAAACCCCTTCACCAAGTGGAATTCATAAATTGAACGAGGTAATCGCCATCAGAGCACGAGGTGGTGGAGTAAATCTATTGAAATTCATCGAATGAAAACACAATAAAAGAGCAAAAGTAAAAAAAAAATATCACAATCGACCATGCACATAGATTTGCGATATGAAAAACCGTCTAATGACAAACAGGCCACACGTCCGCATATGCACAAACACACACGCCTGGGGTCCGGAGCATGTTGCTTCGAAAGGCAACCTACATCAATTGATATCGCTATCAGATTGTCCACTCTAGCCGTGTCCATATCGTTCCGATCCGACTGTTACATGGATTATGAGCCAAATGGCGTGCGAAATAAACAGGAAATGGATAGCCTGGGGCCGCGTACGTCATCACCTCCACGGCGCCGATGCGCGATGTGGACCCTCGGCCACAACGCACCCGAAATGATCCCCGTTAATGAGATTACAAAGCGTGACAAAAATGATACGAGTCATAAAAATGTTCGCGCTCCGAACACCACGCTTCGTCGTGGGGCTTCGCATCCCGGGGCTGCATATGCCACTTCCGAAGCGTAGCGGCTAAGTGTCAAGCCCAGCTGAGGGCGCAGCATCCGGGCTGGTTGCGTCCGTTACTTTTTATGAGATTTTAACGAGAACCACAACGAGGTGCAAGGGAGCTCTCGCCATCGACGGCGCCGCTGCGCCAAACTCACATCGCTCACCGTCGACTGCCAAAATGCTCCCCGATCGGCGTCATAAAGTGAACGATCTGTCAGTACTTTCGGTTTACTTCCGTCCAAGATAAGACGAGAGGTCATAACTGTCTTCACCGGGACCGGTATGAGAGCCACCACCAGAAGCCGAACGAGTGCACCGGCTGTTACGTTACATCGCTTCTGGGTTGATACCGCCGCGGAAATGTACACTAATCTGTCGCTCAATCGCGGAACGAGCTTCTCAACCGACAGCATGCCACCGGCCGGTAGTTAGCGGTCGTCGGGGCGTTCGATGGCAGAGGCAAAGTTTAACGTCGCAAACATCGTTCATATAGAACTTATTCCATATAAAAACGTATCAAGATTGTATACAAGCGTGACTGGGAGAGTAGCAACATCTAGGAAAGCTTATTGTGGCCCCGAGACTATATGTTGAGGTTGCCATATTCCACATTCGCTAGGGTACAGCTTAAACAAGCTCAGGCTTGAATTACGGGAGATGATACATAGCTTCGACTTACTGCACGTCCAGTAAGGCTACGGATGCTTTTGCTGAGAAGAACCACCATCGCTCATTTTCATCCTCCACTCCAAGTTTTTCGAATTCAGCTCAAAACCCAGCGTGAACCCATTGCAGAAGGTGTCGATGGTATGAATATTAATCTGACGGCCCTCCCCGAACACCATTGCACCTTGTTGTGTCACCACCGTGCCTACTTCGACCAACATTTCATCCCTCAGTGATTTTACGCTGCTTTAAACGCAGCCATTACTCATTTAATAGTTTCGATGATTAATGGCATTTCGCGCGGGCCACGTATCGGAACACAAACACACACACACATACCCGCAAAATGCCTCCATAATCTGATCCTTATTTTTACGTTTCTCAGTGTCGTCCTTGCCTCGACGTCGATGTCGCCGCGATGCTATAGGCGGTGAATACAGTGCTCGGATGCGGAGAGATAACATAAACGCGACCTCCAAATACCCGAAACGATCTCACTAATATTGCCATCCCCATCGGGTGGCACCGCGAGACGGCCTCGGTCGGGCAGGAATGCTTCAGAAGAAATATGCCCCCATCATTAGGCGGAACGTGCCCAGAAAGGGATATTAGCGTCGGTCCGCCGGACTATAACGACTTAATTTACGCTGCAACAGACCAAGCAGGCCGTTCCAACGCAACCTCATTCGACTACGCCGCACAACCGGCCGTCTGCCGGATGTTTTGATCTTTAAGCAACCAATACTGTTTAAAAAGTCACTCACTCCTGGTTCTCTGCTGGTCCTGCTGAGCTATGCTGCAAATAACAGACTATTGTGGGCGAATCCAGCTTTCGTTGGGCGTTGATTCCAGCGTACAACAGCTTCGCCTTTTAATAGGCACTAAGCAGTGTGATTATGATCATTATCTGATAATTACATGGCCGAGTGCGAGAGGTGGAAAATGTTATCGCTTCGTGCCTAATCAAGTTTCAAAGATCGGGACCCAGAGATATCTCATTAACAGATGGCGTAAAATTTTGCTTATGATTTAGCGAAGTATTGTCAAAGCGAGGTCTAATTGTAGCATCGTTAACGTATTAGCATATTTCGTGTACCATAATTACTCGCCTCAGTCCGTTGATTCGCTTAGAACAACCGAAAGTATAAATCACTTAATTATTTAAACAAATATTCCGTCCAAGTATTTATTCTGTACAATTTGCGGGCCAGCTGCGTTTGACAACGATGAGCGTTACGAACTGCTCTATCAACGGCGGCAACGGGTCCATAATAAATACGTTTAAAAAATCAATCTACTTCGGCACCAGATTTTTGGTTCAACGCCGAAGAATCTTCATTAAAAAATGCGTTATCCTAACGAAAATAAAACAAATGTGCGCCTCTTTTCCGTGACTCTTATCACTCGTAGGTTCGTAAATTGATGGCCATTCGATTAAGATATTAACCCATGAACACAGCTACCAGGGTGGCGGATTCCGGCACGCTTCCAGATGCAGGATGTGGCGCAGCTGCTTCTTCCCCTGCGACGACAACCGAAAAGAACCGTCGGCAGACCCGATGCGGGCCTGCAACGTCAAACTTTTCGATAATTTTCGCTGATTACTTTTTAATAATGTCGTAAAAATTCATATCAACATCCTCAAAACACCATCCACTTCCCGTACTGCCATCATGCAGCTATCGTTAGCCGCCAACATTCGCCCAGGAGCACCATCAATCCATCCATCCGTTTATCACACACCACGGACCATGTTTCCACAACACTTCACTGGTGTGGTCGCTGTTCTTTGCGACCTGCTCTTCGGCAGCATATTCACAGGACATGTAAGGAATCCGAGGGTTCCCAAAAATATGTTAAACTTCCAATTTCCCTTCTCTTCTGGTACACCACACTGGAAACGGTTTGACCTTATGAGGCGCCTTTATTGCGAAGTGGCAGAAGCACAATTCTTAATCAACGTGATTGTAATTTAATTGACTTCGCAGTTTAATGTTTGGCTAAATATATTTTTCAATAACAAAAAAGCTTTTCACCCACCAGCGAGCAGGCAATTTGTATAAGGCTAATTAATCCATATTTATTGAACTATTTGAGATGTTGTTCGAGACTATTCTGTAGCAACTACATTTTTTAACGCGGTTTTATGAAAATACAACTGACTAGGCTCATTTAAATTTCGCATTGTCAATGAGCTACTTTTTAAATGAAATATTTAGTTGAATTCATTTTTCTGTTCTAACTTAATTATTTTCATGTTTACTTGACGTTATGCAGCAGCGTTTATCAATATATTTTACTGCTTGTAAAATGCCCACGGCGGAAATAGCTAGTGTTCCGGTACAGCCTCAAACTATCGGTAGTGTGCGGTGCACGAGCATGCGATTTAAAATGGCCGTCTCATTTACGGGTTCGTATTTCGACCTCATAATACCCGGCTGTCAATCACCACGTTTACCAGTTGACTGAAGCATTAATTAGCTGCAGTGGACGGTCTCGTACGACGACGATACCATCGATCTGTCCGGGCGGAATAAATCAAAATAATTTCAGCCTCCCGCAACCATGCAAGAACTGTGTCATGCTGTGGAATGTGAAACAACGCCACATTTGAAAAATAATAATAAAATACCGATGGAATACATCAAGAATCAATTGTGCAACTGGCCAATCGAGTCGTACATTGAGATGTATTAAATTATTCAATTATCGATTGCAACATACGCGATTCAGTAGACCAAATCGAATCAATTTCTTGATTTCGTGGTTCAACGATAAAATTAAATCGCCGATGAATGTAATCGACCCTAAATAGAGCAATATGGAACGCAGCAAAAAAGTTTATAGAATTTAGTTTCGTAAAACAAAGAAAACCCAACGTAACATGAAGAGCATGTTTTAAAATAGTCGATGCAGAACTAAATAAACGTATTGGTAATTATTTCAATGAGAATTGTTCAAGTATACATTTTTGTGTCTTTTACTCCAGTATAGACCATTTGAAAATGTTCCATAGCATTTATTGTTTCATTTACTACCTAATGGAGGCTGCCATCGTACGTTCGTTTCGACAATCAACTTGACAAATAGATCCGACTCAACCCCTGTCTATATTCACTAGGCCTACAAATACCGTTCGGGGAACTGTTTCATTCCACGATAGAACGAACATACTTTTTAATACTCCATTTTCATTCTGACCAACCAACGCAGTAAAAAGTCGCGTACGTGCGCCGCTTGGGTGATCACGGCGTATCGCCCAAGGGTAGTTGTTGGTGGACATCGTTCACTCGGACGACGGGATGAAAAAATATTATCTAATGAGATGTAAAAATGTGCCCCCTTCAATTCAGTAGTCAGTCCAGTGTGCGTTAACAAATGACAAACCGGTGGTGTTGGGGCAAAGGATACTCCGCCGGTTGGCAACATGATAAATACACTTAATTATCGTTCCGTTCGGATAGGACGCTTCGCAACAAACTTGTGCACACACCGTCGACATTGCGTTGCTTTTCTGGTGCTTTGAGAAACTAATGGTAGCTTTTGTACTGTAACTAACTTCGGGATCGTGTTGACCCTTCAAACGCCAAATTTCACTGGACACCGTCGTAATGGAGGCGCCTGGTTGTGCATTTATCGACCGGTCATAAAAAACAGCTTACACCTTATGCACTTTGGCACAGAACTGAAGATTAATTGGAGCCCCACCCAAAATATTTCAATGCAATGTTTGGGATAAATTAATACAATCCTTGGAACAGAACGTAGTTCAACAAAAGTTTAGCTTCCTAAGCACATTCCTTAAAAAAAACGATGATAATTTACACCAATACAATTTCTTTCGAAATCTACTTACTTAGGAATACGAAGTGCTGAAGTGTTCCAATAGCAAAAGCAATAAAAAGCCGATCTTTCTTTAATTCAAATTTATTCCATTTAGTAACAAAGCGGTCACAAACAGTGTGTCTAACCAGGCTGCCGATTTCTTACAAATTTGATGTGTTGCCCCAAGCAACATGAATGTCATTAACCATTTCGTTTTACTAATACCATTCGATTTAATTTAACAATTACATTGCAACGCCATTTAAACCTAAGCCAAATAATTAATTATGTTAAATAGATTTACCCCTGTTACTGTCGCATACAAGACATGACTATCAAACTCGAGCCTAAACCGTCGAATAAGTGCTCCTCTGGTTGCTTCAAGCGCCCTGCCAAGAACATTATTGCTACTTTTAATAAAGGACACGCAGTTTACCAACGAATGTGCTTAAACCTGCCCGGAGATGGTACGTTTGTACTACAAAATATTTACATGGACAACTAAACCATAAACCAAACATTCACAGCGCTAGAACCAACATTACTAGTACACTATTTTCTATTTAATAGCATTCACGAAACCGTTCGTTACTTCCCGTGCTTCATAAATGTTTCCCTTGCGCAATTATACATTTTCGTCACCACCAAAACAGCAAAAATTGACGCACATTTGCACATGTGTTAGCTCAAACAAATATTCAATACCTTGAGGGATATTTCAAACGAGGAATACAAATAAGACAAAGTTAGAGGAAGACTAGCTTGCGGCCGTTGCACATTCTAGCTAACAGATGGCGCTGCAAGCGTTGAGAAGCCGAATCCTGTGGAATGTGTAGTACTTTTGGCGCTTTGAAATGTCGCCTGTACAGGACTAAAGCTTAGCAATGAAGCTTTGTTACTGCGGCCTATCAACCCTATCAAAAACAAAAGCTTTTAGCGGTTATTTGTTTTTGTGTTCCCTACACCAGCACTTTCTTCTGTGAGACGATAAATAATAGATTATACGCTTACTGTTCAAGCTGTCGATTAGAACCTCGTCCGTTAAGCAGGATAAAAAAAGATTTCCTTCACACCTCGTTTGCTTGCAAAGTTGCTGCACGATAAAGTCGGTCAACAATTGAGATGGAATCGAACGGAGCGAAGTAGAGGAGAAGTGAGGAGAGGTAAGGTTCATCTATCACTTGCCAAATATTCCCATATGTATAGTATATAAAAATGTATCAAACGGCAGATCCTAAGTTTCGAAAAATTGTGATACGATTATTGGCGAACCGACATTATGATCGTCTCGTTACTTCTCGTCGTGTTCGGCACTGCTCGGGCCACCACCACCAGTAGCTCCCGGAACTGTGGCAAGAGACCGTTTCGTAAGAAACCATGTAATTAGCACTTGCAGCAGCAGTCCAACGACCATGAACACGACCGTCCTGACGTGAACCGACGAGAAAATGGGCGCCAGTCGACCGTCCCATCGTTTTGGTTGATTTAGCGAAGTGCCGCTGCTCCGCATTTTGTCGATGTCCAGTTGCAATTTGCACAGCTTCCTCGAGTGATCCTCTACCTGCTTGTGAATATCATCAAGTTTTTGCATGATGCTAATGAGAAAAATAAAGAAGATAAAACATCAATCAGGCTCTCCTTGCATCTCATTCCTGCACGCAGCTTACCGTATGCCAGACATCACGTTGTCATGCACGTCAGAGTGACTAGAGTCCGAGTTCGGATCATTCAGATCTGGTGTCGAGGTATTGGACGATATTTTCCGGGGCTTAATTATAGCCGATCGATTCTTGCGCAACGATCCGCGTGAATCTGCCTGCATAATGTTCAACGGATCGGAGCTAACCACCGATGCCGTACGCACCATCGGGGCCTGATGGCGCGTCTTGGTCTGGATGCGGTAGTTGCTCTCGTACTGCCGAAGATCGTTGCGTGGGTCCCACGGGCGCAGATCGGCATACTTGTAGTGCCACTGGCCCGTGACAAAGTCCTGCTGAAACAGCATCGGTATCCATTCGGTGCAGGTCGCTTTCCGTTCCTTCGCTGAGATTCGCTGTGCCTCCTCCAGGGCTGTCTTCTCCTCGGTCGCTCCCACCTGATCGTCGCGGTGTATCGCGGCCGATACATGCTGCCAAAGACGTTCCGATTCGTTCATACCCTGCGACTCCATTGGCACTGTGAAGCGCTTCAAGCGCCGAGCGCGAACGTCCGTCGTTGCGTTAAACATCAGCGACTCTTCGTTCGATCGCGCATCCTTGATCCGTATCTCGCTGTCCCAGTGCCCGTTGATGGTGGCGAGAGTTTCCTTGCCTAGTTTCAGCTTCCCCACCAGCAAGTTCGTATACTCATTGCCACCGAGGAAAGGTTTCAGTTTGAATTCCAGCTCGGTTTTGTAGCCCGTATTTTCACATTCGATTGTCACCTTCCCACCCAGTTCCATCGACAGGGTGCCCATGAGTATGCCCTTACAATGCGCGTACGGCACGGTTAGTGTGTAACTTTCCCCTCGGGGCAGCAGCGTTAACGTGGCAACACCCTCCAGTATCGCAGACGTGCTGTTACCGTAGAACTTGGATTTGGCCAGAATGCTGCAGCTGATGCAGAACCCGTCCTGCCGATTGGTAACGTAAAACACGGACACCGGCGGGTGGTGCGACACCTGCTCGGCGATGTAGAACGTTCGGCTACCATTCTCGTGCTGCCAGTAACACCGGAACGTTTCGCCCAATATCGGATTGTACGGCTTTTTCAGTCCCTTCGGTTTCTTGTAGAACCCGGACAGATACCACTGAACAACGGTTTTCATTCGAGTAAAGGGATCATCCTCCAGCACGGCCTTCGAGAGGATGTCCGCGTGGTAGTACGAATCAGCCAGCTTGTCGAGGAAGGAGCGCGGCTCGAGAATGAACGTTGGCAGTACGACCTTGCTGAGATCCATACCGGGACGGACCTGCTTCACCAGGAACCAGATCAAGCTCTTGTGCTCCTCCGGCAGTTCTTCCACTTGCTCTCCAGCCTAAGGGCAGTATAAAGGACGGAATAGTTTAGGTTCACCAATGACACGATTAAAATGCGCTCCAACTTACCGCACCAAACTCTTCCTCGGATGAATGTACATACGGTGTTTCGGGGAACTCGTCCACGTCTAAACCTTCACCAAGATCCGACTCGGAGTCCGATTCGCCCGCCGATACCATTGTGCCCTGATCTAGCTGGCTGTCGATGTCCAAATCTGTGCCAACAACCGAAAACGAATAGCACGTATTTGATTAGAAAGGCATGAAATTGTGGAGATTTGCGATTTCGGTGCAGAAAAAAGATTTCAAAAAATAAAACGGTTCCCACATTGATCGTCCGACACGCGTATGGTGATGCCGTGACATTTGGAGAAATCTGCAGGACTACTGCGCCGTCGTAACTTTCTTAGGTCAGCCACAGGGTTCGAGTCGCGACAGCCACCATCTACGACCCCATTCTCCTGTGGCACATCAAATCGGCTACCGGCTTGAAACGAATTGCGTCTTTTGCCGCCCGCTATCAGCATCGCAGCCGAGGCGTCCTCCTGCAACCGATCGAACACCTCATCGGCACCGGGAGACGAGGACGTCGACAGTTGATGGCCAAAATCGACCGATCGGCACCGCAACACTTCGGGCGAATCACGCAAATAGCGCTCCCAGTGGGCCACCGCTAGATAGAGCTGTTGAAAGATGGGTGTCGGTGAGGGACAAGCGCTACGGGGCAAGGACTTTTCTATCGGCTCGACGCGCAGATTTTGCTTGTCCGGTGGCGACGGAGGTAGATACTTGAGCAGGTAATTCAAGTGTTCTTTCAACTTTGGCACTACGCAACGGGACCGACAGGTAGCAGATAAAGATCCGGGTTAACGATCCGGGTTGTCGACAGGAAGGCGAACGACATGGAAACCAAGCAACGCAGAGACGGCACAACACGACAAAAATAGGCATATCGAATTAAAGCGATGATATCAGCCATGGGTCAACAGGGCATATACAGTTTTAGACAACGCATCGAGCAACACACAGTTAAAATGCGGGTAGTACGAGAGAATGTGAGTGAGAAGGAAAAAAAAAGAAAATAACGTTGCATTAGTCCAAGCTGACATTGAACGAAGGAAAAACGCAGGCCACATCGATGCATCCTTTCTCCACCGGGCCGGGTTCTTACCATGCTCGTCAAAGTGCTTCTCGTAGTCGGCCTCTGACCACTGGGTTTCGTGTGTGGTACTGGAAGCACCCTCGGTCAGTGTGGTGTCGATGCTGGGTACCGATCGAACTAGTAGCGCCGAACAGCGTAGCGACAGTTCCAACGCGTCCATCCAACACTTGCCGGCCGCCTGGCTCGGTGCGCGAAAGATGAGGTACGAGGTCGGCAACGGTTGCACCACGGCACCCATCGTTTCCTTGTCTGGGCCACGCGGAGCCCAAATGGACTGGTCGAGCGGATGAAACAGTTTGAAGCAGAAGCCATCCTTCTTGCTTGGCCGCTCTATCACTTGGCAGGACGTTAGCAGCACCGTGCCGACCCAGTGGCTACTCTTCGTCTTCGGACTCTTGTAGATGAACAGCAGGCCCGGCTTCAGCACACACCAAAGTTTCGTCCACGACTTTAGCGTTCCTCGGATCTGGAAATTAATGCAAACGATGCAAACCAAAATAGCACACACTGGGTTAACGAGTAGCGAGTTACCTTCAGCCAATCTGCCAGCACGATGACTGCCGGGTCCTGCAGGGAGTTAAGTAGTTCCGAAGCTACACGCTTCTTCTCGCGCCGATAGTTCTTTCGCTGGGCTTTGTACGACTCTTTTCGATTCAGCTTGACCGAGTCGTTCTGCCGGATACAAGAGAGAGAAAACCATAGTAAGTATCGAATAAAATATTCCACGATTCAAACACCGCCAGTAAAACCTCTCAATAAATCCTTTCTGTTCATGTCTTTCTATCACTCTTTTTGCCCTTTAAGAAAATGTTTCCGAACCAAGGCGTACGGACGGTACTAAGTGAACCCTCTCTCAACACGCGTTGAAAATGAAGTTAAATGAGTGAGTATGATCGCTGGGCAGTACGCCTGTTTGGACAACAATGCTTTTGCCACAGACAAATGTCTTAATCATTGCTAGAAGCAAACTCACGGAAGAAGACTCCACCGCAGCGCAGGTAGTTGCCACCTGAATAAACACATGCTAGCCATTTTCACCCACAAACGGACTTGGTGTTCTCGCCGACCACCGGCGGGAAGGGCCGTCAACTAACCATCGCACCAAGTGCTTCGCCACCGGAAAGGATAATTGCCATTAGGGCGCTTTATTGCTTTATCTTATTTGCAAAGTAAATGTTCTGTCCAAAGCGACACCATCACCATCAGAAAGGGGCCAAAGTAAAGAACCTTTTTCGTACTTTCGCTACAGCAAACACGCCAAGGTGTTGCGCACCTAAGAAAAGGGCCAAGACTTTCCCCATTCTGCTGCTAACGTACCTAACGTAACCCGCGCGTACCGCAAACAAACGCGCCGCTTGTTCGATACCACATAACTGGGTTCATGGCCGCTTCAACTACGACTCCGGGGAGAGTATGGCGTAACACCCGGCGGGGGCCATTACTTCCAATTACTCAACCCCCGGGACGGCAAGCAAGTGTCGCAAGCTTGCATTTCTCCTCCTTTGGGCAGCCCACAAGCAGACCAATCTTCCGTCTACAAACTGACCTGAAACCCAAGAAATTGTGACACGAGACGGAAGCACAGAGCACGTCGTCCGCCGGAAAATAAGCACACACATTCACACCGCGTGTAAGATTTTATCGATTATCCTGTGTGTTGACAGCAACCAACGGTACGGCGCAGCTCGAAAGAGACTCTTTATTGGATCGGTTGGCAGGACGAGAGGCGCACCATGCACAAGCACGACCCACTGCGGGAAGACGTGCGGTGATACTTTAAATTCATTACACCGTTGCAATCGACGTTGCGAATGTTGAGCAGCCCATAACCCTTGAACGGTCACAAAACATTCAAACGAACCGGCGCAATTATTTACATTGCCAGGAGAGCGAAATGTATGGAGAAAATGAAGAAAATTCACAACAGGCACACCAAAACCTCCCCGAAAGCGACACAGAAAGCGTTAATCTTTTAGATTGATCGCTTAAATCGCGGGACACCCTCAGTAGGCAAAGCTGGCGCCGGTAGCGAGGCATCGTGATGGATGAAAGTGAAAACGATTTCGAATGCCACTGGATTGGCAATCCTCTTTTTCGGTAAAAATTATTCCTACGCAAGAACGCAACTTTTTGCTCCGCAAAAATACTGCAGCAGTCGGCAGCCGGCAGTCAGCAACATTACTGCCTGGAGCCGTCGTCTGCGTGCGTGCGTGCCAAGTGGCCATAAATTACAGCAACGACATCGATTATACGAAAGCATTACGTTTCGTTTATAAGCTTTAATTTTTGCGCAATAATGATGCAACTTTTATTTACATTTTCTCCCTCTATATCCTTGTGGGGCCACCGGTCTTCGTGTGTCGTGCGCTATTAGGACGAATGGTGGTGATTCATAGGAAACTTTCGGAACTTCCCCTTTGAAAAATAAGGCACGAATTCTAGCTTGAAACACATTCATGAGCAGAAAGCGCGTATTCATTCATATATGGATTCTTGAATTAGTTATTTTTATCCTTTTTTTTATCTACTGCTGCGTATTGACAATCGTTATCTATGCCCTTTCGTCACCTTTTTATTTATTTAATGGATGCACCATGCAGGTTGAAATTTTTGAATTTTTGGGCGGAAAACACCAGAAATAATTTTTCACCGTAAAACCTTTTTTAAGTATTTTTGTCGCAGTGGCAGGCAACTCTGTAAATTGTATCAAAACCTCACCAAACTTGTATCTAATAACTTACCAAGAATCATTGATCGTGAGTATTAAAGAGTAACTTTTCGGATCAATTCGAAATATGTTTTGATAAGGCCAATTAATTCGCATGAATCACTCTCTTCTAATCCTACCATACACACGTATTTGGCCAATTTTTAGTATCGTAGGTATAAAGATTAATATATATGTCATTTAACAACAATTTGTAAATTGACTGACTTTTCCTCTGTATACAAGTATTTACGAATCAAATGCCAAATCTGGGAATTGTATCTAGGAAACAAATGTTTGATGCTAAACTGAAATCAAACATTCGCTTATTTAGGGTGACACACGACTACACACGTTTGTACAAATGGTCATTGAACCCAATCTTTGGATGCAAACTGTAAATTTGATAAAACTCCAAAACGCACTAAAGTTTTCATGTCTAGTTTTGCTTTTCAATAGCGCTATGATAAGATGGCCATCCGTTCTGGAAAATGGGGCAGATAGACACCCCCCCGAACGTCAAGTATGCTTCGCACGCGTCCTTTATCGGTAGACCTCACCCTCTGGTGCGTTGCATACTAAAACCAACGGTGCCCGAACGGTTTCACTTTATCTAGCAACAAACTACTATCCTACTCACCTTGTCTGGGAAGCCCGATTCGATCTTTGGACTGTTGTCGTTCCATCCCGTGATTCCTAGAAAGAATTTCATAATTCATACAGTCTGCTTAGTTGGCTCGATGCGCACCACCACACGCCGTTCGGTGTCTGTGCTCTTCTTTTCTAGGGATGCAATAGGTTGCGAAACGGGTTACACTTGCGAACGGCAATGTTTGCAATCACACAGAAACGAGAGCGTATTTCTCAACGTTTTCAGTTTCATTCCAATGCTCTACACGATCATAATAACGCCACGACAAAAGACGACATTTAAGGCGCACAATAATAACGACTGCCAAACAGAGTCTGCGGTATCGCACGATTATCTCTCGAGCCGGTCCCTAGCGGGTATGCGGTTCTAGTGACGCTCTAGATGCAAAATTTAAAAAAACGCCCACATCACTCACAAGCACCAGCATCTACGGTTTGTCTCGTGTCATGTAGTTAAATTTGAGATAATTAAAATCTTTGCGTTCTAGAAAAACGCTCCGCACGCGGCACTACAGGCTCGCACAGAGAGAACACCTACGAAGAAGGTCTACTTTTACAAACGCTACACATTGTTAGAGAAGCTACACTAATTAAAAACTACACCACCCGATGCACAGGCGCTACGTGGGGAAGGAAGAGGTTGGAAGAAAAATGGAACAACACTTTAATCACTACACAACGAAATACGCAAACACACCGTCATATCTAGAGCTACATATATATATGTACACATTCGGCACCGTATGTGGCTGGCCGCTCTAATCACACCTATCACATGCTCTACCCTTGTTTCCGCTCTGCTCCATCTCCCACGACGATGCCGAGGATCGAGTAATGGTTACCACACATTTCTTCCGCTTCCGAGAGGGAAACGTCCAAAGTCGTTGAATTGCAAAACGGAACCCGGACCACACGTCGTGGAGCCACCGCCGAGATTTCTTTAGTTTTCCAACCGTTTTCTTTTTTCATGCTTTTCGACAGTTCCCTACAAACCTCAAAAAGCAATGAACCAACGGGGCAATGCAACAGGGGGGGGGGGTCCGCTATCAGCGCGCTCCGATGCGACTGTTGCACCATTGCTTTTCTTTGTCCCGAAATAAAATGACTAACCCAGCGAGGGTCTTTCAGAAGGACAGGCGCATAACGGGTACACACTGCAAACGGAAATCCCCGTGCGTGATGTGCTCGAGAGAAAGTCTGTCGTAAAATATGGGGTCAATCCAAAAGTAATGACGTGTTTTCACTAAGAAATGAGAAAAACAGAGGTTTGCTCGATGCGAATAATATTGTCTAGTCTATCAACACTTTGTTTGAAGCTTTGGGCCGAGTAATCTATTCGTGGGGATCTCCAAATCGTTTGTCCACACAACGCCACAATAGTTCAGCTAAGGTGTGCGCATGAAATAGCACAGCAGACAAATGATTAAGGAGTATGGCACCACCATTGCGCTTCTGGAGGGACCTAATAGAGTCTAACCACCCGCATCCACCAAAACACTGTCCGGAAGCTCGGATCTGCCGGATAACAACACTAGAGCGATTCGAAGGAGATCGCGTCACTCGGTCGGTCCACGGCCCACGATGCCGATACGCCCCGGGAACACAAAGAAAACAGCGCAATGGCGTCGAAACCGTTTTTGATTCGCATTCACAGCAGCACCACGCCGCGGATGGTTTAAATTTAAAACCTTGGCCGAGCCCATCGCATCCCACTGTTGACGCACGGTTTTATTTACACCGAACGCTCTCTCCTCCACTGCGCGCCAAGTGTCCAACTGCGAATTGAGAGGGTCCACGACGGGGCGGGGGGGGGACAGCGCATTTGTCACCGAGCATCAGCATTTCAAAATCGTGTTTCGGCAATTATTCGTCCCGCGCGCTTGTTTACTACACTTCTGCCGCGCGAAAATTGATAATGACGTACGCGCGCGCCCCGCCGACACCCGCAGATGCGTGGGCATACACGGTTCCGGTGAAGATCAAGGTCAACACCACGTACGCGTTTTGGTGTGTGCGTCTTTCGAAGGGGGAGATCCACCGCGATAGTGAGCGATTTAAATGATGCGAAGCGTAGCCCCCAAACGTCCAACCGGAGCGGGATTGCCACCTAACAAGCCGCGTGTGTTACTTGGCGGGGTTGACACAAACGACAGCCACCTCGCGGGGATAATCACAAGAAGCACTGTGCGCTCGCGCTAAGCGGTCCGTCGAACGGCTACGAACGGACTGGAACACTGGGAAGCCACCGGTCAGTCGTCAGCGCCACTCGGTCACTTCAACCGGCGCAAAGGAACAAATAAACACGCAGAGCACGACCGACGACCACGACAACCAAACGGCGGCCGGTCGCGTGTGGCTGCGTTCGAACACCACGCACGGCGGAATATACCCCGGCCGGCAAGACAACACAACGCACACACCAACACCGAACCGGGTGTGTGTGGGCCCCTATCGGGCATATACCTTGGAAGGAGGAACTTACTAGGCCCCTTGCCCCAAAGTCCTAGCGCTCCTAGTATTCTGTGAGCTGGCAACCTAAACCATGGATGAGACCAAGGAACCGGTCGGAAGGGAGGTGGTGGTTGCTTCCACCGTCGGGATGATGCAAGAAGCGAGTCCACCACAACGACAGAGCGCGCGCGCACTCGCACCACTAATCGACTACTAATTATCATATGACCCCCATGCTTCGCTGCCTCGCTCGCTCGGGCTACCTACTTTCCCCGTCGCGGCCGCCCGATCATTAATGTTGCACAGCCCGGCGTATTATTATAAACGACTAGTCTCGGTGCGGTCGTCGGTAAGCGGTGTATAAATTGTACAGCACGCGCGCGTCTGTTTCTAACCCACAGCACCTTGAAGGCATGCATAAACACACCCACACCGCCCGCACCGGTGAGGGCATGCAACATTAAGCAGCAAACGATGGTACGTCACTTGGTGGTCCGGATCCTTTTCGGGGGGGTGCTTGGTTGCGATCGAAAAGCCACGAACACACACACGGAAAAATGGACCAAAAGACCATTGGCGTTTGTGAATAAAACATCGAATGCCCTCCGAACGGAACTCCTCTTGTTGGTTTCTCTCACTCGCCGTATAAAATTATTAACTAAATACCGCCCGCAAATGAGTCAACAAGATAACCCTCCCCCGGGTGCTAAAGTACCAAAAATCTAAATATAAATCAAAATTGAAAGTCGTACTCATCCGGGGCTTCCGAAAAATACTACAGACAAACACACACAAACACATAAACTACACTTATTATGCACGTGGCAGGAGATAGATAGGCATTCCGGCGAATGCAAACAACGAAATGAGTTGGCAAACACTGACGACGACGACGATCCCAACCGACGATGCTGTCAAAAACGCGCAAATTGAAATTACCATGGCACGGAATTGACATCTTTACGCGGTTAACGTTTTATGTAAACAAACAAATCAACCCCAGCCCGTGATCGCGAGCAGCGGGAGCGGACACGCTGCCAGCGGGGTGCACATCAGCAGCCCTTGTTATCGGTAGATTTGAGTAACGCGACCCCCCCCACAACATGTGAATTGACGGATTTGTACCAAAAAAGGAAGCAAAATTAGGGGCATTTTTCTAACAAAGCCTCCAGTAACTAAAAAGATGGTTCGCACGGTAATGGAAAATGCGTACGGGGCTGATAGAGTGGTGTGGTATTTTGCCAACAACAAGAATACCGACAAGCAGTTAGACCTACACAACGCTGTTGTTGTTGAGTGATATTGTTGAGTTACATTATCGCCACATATACATGTGGCCTTTATGTCAACCGATTCACTTCATAACAACGAAATAACTCAAGGACCAGCTTGATCGTTTCTCCTTGATTGGGTGCCTTGCAGTATGCGGCCCACTACATCGGGCATCAGAAGCTGGCGAGATAAAGAAATGGCGTTCAGGAGATGAGACAGTTCAAAGACGCTTTTCAACATGTTATCGGTCGTTCTTCACGGCACGATCACTCTCACGGCACGGCACCCGGGCAGACAACAAAATGCGATAAAAGTTCAAGGTGTGGTGGATATCTCATTGCAATAACGCCTTCCCGATAATTAGTATTCGCGCAGGTCCCCCGAGCTGACATTGGCTTCTGCCTGTTTGTCAAAGATCGTGGCACAATTACGCCTCGGTGCAACGGTGCAACACAAACCATGATGGTGGTGGGTGCCTAAAACAACCCGATCGGGGGTTCGAATCGAAGCGTGACAAGCGCTGCAAACGGTGAGCGTGTGAAGAAAACAAAATCGGTGCGAAATGGAAAATTGAACGTACCGCACGAAGTACGAGTTGAGCTCAAGCAACGCCAGTTGTAGTATCGATGAATCAGACCTATACAGGGTATACAGAAGGAGAAGGAGCACGAGTTTACACACACCCACCGAGACCCACGTGCACACAGCAACACGCTCCCAGCAGGTGCCACTTTAACCCGGCACCAACGCATCGCTACGTCAATCCTGAGAGGGTTACTTTACCGGCACTGATTGACTGTAGCGGCGGGACAGGTGTTAGCCAGAGAGTGCGGTGTGTTCGTGCGTGTGCGTCTCGCGACAGGAGTGCGATATGTGCCGCAGGAGACGAGCCTTCAAGGACACGTGTGTGAAATTTCTCACTCAATTCTCAACTTTCACGTTTAGCGACCTTTATTAGCAACACACTCCCGGGGCCCAGAAAACAAAAGAAACATTAAGCGAGAACTTCTTTTAGCTGCTTTTACTTTCTTTCGATAGCTGTTTTGAATGGTTTTCCTTTTTTTACTTTTTATCAGCATTCTGGGCAGTTCTCATACATCGATAATCTCGTGATGAATCAATTGATAAGAATGTAATCCTTAAACGCGATTAGCGCACATCGGTGACGTCGAGTTGGCGTTTTTTCTGTTTAGAAAGCTTATTCATGCCGCTAAAATATATCGCACGACACATTATCGCAAAAGTTGCAAATTCATGGGCCCACCTGGTGCAAAAAAAGGCCCACCAAGTTTCAGTGACAACCCAGTTAAGTACTGTGAGGTGATATGTGACGCAACGGCCACGTAAAACAAATTAATCCTACGCTAAGGGACGATCGCCCCGTGGGTCACGAACGGCTCAAGTACTAAAGATATACGCTGCATGGAAACACCTCTCTAGGTGCAGTACTCAAGTTGCTAGCCAGTTTATCTTTGCGTCCAGGTTAATATCCAAGTTCAATGACGCATTATACTAAATCGTTTGAATAGATGATCTTAACCTGAGACGCTCATATCACAAGTGCAATATATCGATTCTTTAATCAACATAGATTGTTATACAACACAGATCGGCAAGAGACGACGATTAAAGTTGACCGCGCCAGATAGATAGCATTATTTAGCATTCTTATCGTCAATTCCACGTCATCGATTCAATCCTGATGGCCATCTATAGCATCAATTTAGAACACATAAACCGATTCATAAATAAATTTGGCAGATGAGAATTTAGTGATTTTAGGCCCACGTGGAAAGTGTCACAATGTAGAACTCGTCGTTCTGATGGTTGCCAGCCATCCTACACGCCCGCAAACCCGGCCCAATTACAAAATGTATAAAATTGCTACATCTCATGGAAAATTAAACAAGTTGAAATCGAACAGTGGTTGATTGCATTACGCGCTTGTGGGAAGTAGGTCAGCGGGTAGATGGCCAGATGGCCGTTCGCACACGGATGGCGGACATGCGGACCGCAGGACCAGCTCCATGTGATTATCGAAACTTTCTATTCAATCAATCAAAATGTATAGCGTACAAACAAAATAGCGCAGGTCCGCAACGAGTGTGACCTGGAGGGAAAAGGAAAACCCTCATTTCCCTAATGGTCAACGCGACGCCAGTTCAAGGGCCACCGGGTAGAGCGAGCTAAACAAACATAGCAGCCAACAGCCAACAGGAGCAAAATGGAACACATTGCTCCAATATTTATTCTTTTGGATCCCGGTGCGTTCCCGGGCGTGTGAACGCCTTTAACACGTCGATAAAGTTAAATTATGCAACGAATTAAAGCCACCGCTTGAGCAGTTCCCAGAGTTTGCGATGCACAACTGTCAGCTATCAGCAGTTGCTAGAAGTTAACAGAAATCTTTGGGCGACGCAAAACTAGGTTTCCTATGTGGAACACAATAGGCAAAAAAACCTCACATGGCCATTGGTAAGAGTGGGGCAGAGAGATCAGGGCTGTCACTAACCTACATGTCCTTCGCGACATCTTGACATCGACAACGGTTGATAGCGCCGAGCATGCATCCAACCGCTTGATTACACGCTGCGCACCGCACCCCACCATAGGACAAGTTTCTGTTTACTTTACTGATTCGCTGGCCACATTGCGAGTACTTTATGGGGGCACTCCACAAGTGCCTACAAACGGTCTGGTTCTGGTTCACCGGAAACGTCCAAAAGGGTAACATAAAATATTGAGCTCATTTGTCCAACGTTTTCGTCTCTGTCGCTATACACGAGCATTCGTGTACATTTATCATTCAAAATCGTAGCATCACTTCAGTATCTTAGGTAGTATCTTGATATAAAACATGATATGATAAATGAAGTTATTCAAAACTGGCATAAGCGCCGGCTCTCACCACCGACAGATTTATTCATGCTGCTTGAGGCATAAATTATTTAGTAAACGATATTGCTTTCTATAAAACGCGTCAAGTCTAAAGCTCAACCTCGACCTAGTCGTTTTCGTTGGAAGAATCTCAATCATCCTACCATTCGCTCGCTTTTCTAAGACCTTCCCCAGAAGCGCCACCGTCTTTTGCTGGTGGAAACTTGGACAAATATTTGCCGTCTCAACTTGAACGGCGAACCAAACTATGAGCAAACTATTTCCCGACTGGTGGAAGACGAAAGGCAACCGAGCCCCGGGTGTTGGTGAACCACACCAGTTGTTGAACTAAAATAAAATTGAGTGAAAAGCATCCCTCGCCCGAACCAAGAACCCGGACGCATTCTTTATGTTTTTCTTCTCTTCCCGAAACCCGGAATCTGTTTCCTAACACAATCGCTGCAAAGAAGTTGAGCAGCCAGTGCCTCCCGAACGCTGTTTTGCAAGAATGTTTTGTGAACTTTGTGTGATTGAAAATGCTTTTCCCAATAATCATTGTTGCTCATGCAAAGAGTTGAACCACGTAGCTCCGACACTGTGGCACGTGATCATTAGAGGGCCAAACCGAACACTTACGAGTGAGCGCGATGATTTGTTTTCACCTTTTCCACTCTAACTGCCCGCACACACGTGTCAGTCTCGAGGCTTTCCACCGGTCGGGAGTGCGGGTTGAACTCTGCGCGATGGGCAATTTAATGTTATCGACGAACAAAATCGAACCGGCGGTTAGTAATCTCGATGTTTGTGAGGCCAACATAATGGCCATAAATAACTTTAATTAATCGACTTCCACCCGTCCAACAGTAAGCTCCTCTTATCGCGCGGTGGTGCTGCGGTAAGATCAGCCACTGACACTATCACAACCGCGTGCGCCACCGTTTGAGAAATAGGAAAGCGAAACCGATTTCTTTTGAACGCGTCTTCCCAACGGCGAAACGATAAATCAAATTCATTATTTCTAGTCTGTCCGACGTTTCAGTTTTTTTTTTCTATCACTTTTCGTATCGCCCAAGGTGTACCGTGACCACGCGTGCGGTAACAACCGCCAGCTGACAGCGAAACGGAGTGGTCTCCCAACAGCGAGTGGCGCCAAACAATCTCGCGGACTACCAACGATCGAAGCCCGACGATTGATGTCGTCCATTGTCCAAGGTGCTACTATCAACAAGAGCATCGTGTGCCAGACTGTGGAGTGGGTGATTAAATTAAAAGCACGCGTCGTGATGCCGCCGCTCCGATTCCGTATCAGTGGCCGGAACGGGGATTCCCGGAGTATGCAATTAGCAGTGATTTACTCGGCTCAATGACTCACCGATAACTGGTGGTGTTTGCGAAGACAAACAAAACCACTTTCACGGGCCGACAGCAATCTGTAGTGTGCTCTGGTGAAGTCACTCGAACCACGATCGGTCATCAGCGAGAGTGCGATTCGATAGGTTGATTGGAAATACTCATTGAGAACTCCACTTACGCCCACCAAATTCGATCAGTAGTTGAAGAACGGAACGTAATTCCTTCTCAGAATCGGCCTACCAACCTGCCTACGGTTGATAAGGAGCGTATTGTCGAAAATGGTACGAAAACAAAGTGTAGAAGCACAACAAAGTTACCCTTCTGTCAACAATTGGTTTTGTGAACTGGCTTGTATTTTTTTATCGCCAAAAAACACTTCAATGTAAATGTTGAATGTTTGCTGCGTACGTAAAGTTGTTTACAATGTGTTTAATTGTGTTTTTTATTTATTTATTAGCTGAGGTACCTTTTCTTTTCTTGTTTGGTATTTCCCAATTCTGGTTCCATAACTCCCGCTATGCGCCAAATGAAGCCTGTGGCCAAAGGCTCATAATTGAGCTATTACTACGATGTTACCATTCAAATCCCATCAACCTCCTGCCGTGTGTCGACGCTGCCGGAGGACAGAGTCCCGGTGGTATGTAGGTACAATAATGACGAATTTATGTCAACCGGATGACCATATGACGTCATGGTACGGTCCATACATCACACAGCGGGACACACTCTTGCTGGTCGAATTTGCTCCTTGACGCCCGCAAACGACGCACATAGGCTGCGACGAGGAGACGGGACTCACTAAGCGATTTCCTATTACCATTCCCACTGCGCTTTCTAGTCGTAATTCAACCAAGTCTCCAATATGGCTGCTTTTAGTTGCCGGCCCTAGTACCATTTATTTGGGGTATGTGTTTCCTTGTGCGCTCCTCCCGGTGACATAAGCGCTTTGAGTAGACTATGACACAAAGGCGTGTGCTGTGTCCTGGTGGTCTGCTCCGTGTGCTCTATATATATTACTGCAATATTATTATAATAGCCTCAAGGAACATCGTGCCGTGTAGTTTTTTTCCCCCTGCGGTTACAATGCGGTTCTAAGTCCGCATGACGCAAACAGCTGGTTCTCCATTTCGCGTACGAAAGCCACGAAGGAACGATAAAGAACAGTTTCTCGTCAGGCAGCAAAACCAACGGTGTGCTCTGGGCCCCATTCAGGCGCCCATTATGTACATTTTGCGACTTTTGAGACATGCGAAAATATGAAATAGTAAAACAAGTTTCGTAACATTCATTTGCATATATGTGTTTTAGAAGTTTCATTGTATTTTAAAAGAGATAGATGAAAATTACTGTTGATAAAATTAGATAATATCGTTTGGAAAGTTGCTCATCAAAGTTGATTAGAACATAGAAAGTGTTTGAGAAAAACAAATTATACTGTTTAACAAAATATGAAAACCCAATGTTTATCTTGCGGTGCGATCCGAATTTTCGTAACCAAGGCGTAAACATGGAAACTAGGTTAAACAACTTTACCACATTTCAATATTTGTCCCAAACCAAACCAAAGGAAAGAACAAGAAAACGAAATGAGTTCAATGTTAAATGAGGTGTTAGGAGCGCGCTTTGGTTAATTAACGTCTTCGCTAAGCGTCTATCTTCACGCATTTCCGCGTTTCGCCATCGGACCACGAAGATGATAGTACTCTTTTAGCAAACCGTATAATGTGATAATCATCGATCGGCGAAAGGCAACGCCGTTTACCATAATCATCTTCTGCGTGCTCGTTGAGCTAACACGGGTTTTGCACATCGTGGGTGATAGTGAGTGGAAAAACAATTTACACTCTCGCCTTACCGTGAAAACGGTACCTTTTTCCCACCTCGACTCAATGTCACAGCAGCCGGACGGCAAAAATAAATGTTTCCTTTGGCACGAGAGATCCACCGCAAAAGAACCAATATATTCCGTGCCCAGTCCTTTCCAGAGCGTTACGCTTAAATAGCTGAAACGATGGGTACTATTAAAAGCCTCCAGTCTCCAGGGTGTGTGGCCTAGGGACAGTTTTTCGTTCACGCTTGCAGCAAAACACTTATTGCGCTGTACACACGGATAAAGACAGCGGTCTCTCAAGATCCGGCAAACGTGGCAACGGGACCAAACTAACAAGGAACTGGTAAAGACCATCATGCTGATAGTAGAAGGCATGTCTGCACGGGAAACGTGTGGAGCTCACAAGGATTTGACCGAGCGATATTCAAAGCAAGGATGAAAAAGCTCAATTTCTGTAAGGATGTTTCCAGGCCAATGGAGCCCACGTGGTCATTACCGCGTGTGATACAGGATTTTTTGCAGTGCCATAAAAGTCAGGACACCTCGTATATATGATATGCAGCTGTGGTGAGCAACCGACATAGCAGCGAAGATCGACTCCATAGTCTATAACAGTCTTTTATTACACTCTACGGTTCATAATAATTTGAAAAATGATTTTTCCGGGTAATTCAAGAAAGTCTGGCTCAAATAAATCCCAATAGAGACCACACCTTGCGGGGGAAAACTTGTTCTATTAAGCTTAGAGAAAATAATGTTAGTAGAAATAAAATAAAATTAAAAAATAACTAATAGATAACCGCATACCGAAAAGGACGCATGACTATCAAACATAGGAGACAATTGTCCCTTTTCGGACGTACTCAGCAGTTACTGAGGCATGTTTTTGTTCAAATAGACGAATGTCGAACAAACTTATTACTAGCAGATTAATAGATGTTACACAAACAGTCAGTGGGGAAATAAACAGTCACACACCACACAAATACACACCACAAAAAGGTTTCATGAAAGCAACACCAATAAACTAGCACACAAAAAACACCAAAAAAGACCATTAGTGGGTTAACATGAAGTTACAAGCGAACAAACATTTAACGACTGAGCACAGGAGTAGAAGTAGGGTTCAAGTAAATCACCTGGAGACGACGGTCCTGGACTGGTGCCCGCACTTTCGTACGAGGGCAGTTTCGGCAAAAGCATCTGCAACGACGTACGGCGGTTTTTCTTGTCCTCGGTTTTGACATCTAACGACCGCATCCCGTACACGGCAAGTAGAGTAAATGGGTAAATTGGTAACGCGCTCACAAGTCACATGCAGAGTACCGACGCGACGGAAGGAGGCAGACGACGTGCAGTAAACGGTGAAGAAGCATTGAAAAGTGAAAAGAAAAAGATAACAATATATACAAAAACGAAATAGGATAAAAAGATATACAAAATAAATTGACAAAACATATAAGAAAAGATCGAAATGAAAAACTTATCACAATACTTAAAAGGCAACGGGCGAATACGTTCCTAAAACCATCAACAATACCTTACTTTAAATGTTTGTTTGTTTGTTGGTGTTATCCAACTTCAGACGAGCCAACGTGTGGCGCCCGCATCTCTCAGTGATGCATCTCACGAACTCAAGTTACGTTTGCAAATATCCCGAAGCCCAAAAGCGTGGCTCAAGCAGGGCCAGTGTTTGTTGTTTGGGTGACCAAGTGGTTCATGACGGGCCAACAATAAAAAGCCACAGAAAAGCTCCTTTTTTGCTAAATTCAAACCACTCCGTAATCGCCAACAAGGCTCCAGAGGCAGTGTGTCTGCCCACTTTCAAACTCGTGACCGCGCAATCGTGACGTTGTTGAACTTCTTTCGAACGCTTCGGGCAGTAATTAGTGTTCCCGGGCAGTGCTCGGCAAGTGTCCTGTTTCAGTCCCTTCTGCTGGAGGACTAATTGTTATTTCAACGATACTTTTTCACTACTGCCTACAACCGCACACTGTTACGAGAATTCATTTCCATATTGTCAACTGATTCAACCGTTCCAAGAAATACTCAACACAAACAAATCTCCAACATTTCTCCCCTCGCTTCGCTTTAACGTGATGAATTGTACGGAGAAAGATTTGCCCGCAACTGCGCTCGTCAGTCACGTCTTAGAATGTTAGTTTTCGCCCATCGGATGACACACTCATCGGGGAGGTAAATGTTTGGTGCCAAAGACAAAAACCACGGGGGTTCTTCATGAATAATAAATCGCTGTGAGATTGAAGCTGTGGAGGTTATATGGAGGTGCCATAAATGACGGTTTTGGCACGGTTTCTGCGGAACAACATCACACGAACACAAATGAGACTAGAGCTTATAAACTCGTAATAAAAACTGAAATGCAACGAAAAGAGTAAACCAAAAACAGCACAACTTTATGGACATTCTTAAAAGAGCTAAAGTGCCGTACATACTTGCACGTCGATTTCATTTATTCCTTTCATTCGATTTCATTTCAATCTCATTTAACCGAAAATCGTTATTCTTTACACTGAATATATCACTAAATATACCAACTTCACTATATCCATTTCGGGTCGGGACTGGTCATTTTGACCCGTTGGAGAAAATGTTTACTGTATATTGAACAAAATTATCGAAAAGAAAATTATCAACAATAATGTACTGAGGCCGTAAAAACATAAGCTTAGATCCTTTTGACGTACTCTTCTAACTTCTAAAATTACTGGCAATTATTGTCACAATTAACGTACTGTTGGTAATCACCAAAAGTGAATGCCATTTGCTATATGAGTATGTAAATTTTGCTTGTGATCTAGTATAGTACGGGATGTAAAGTACTTTGATTAGTTAGTAGCCATCTATACAAGCGTTTCAAACTGATTCATGTGGCTGTTTGTAAATAGCTTTCTACACATATTACCATTACTACTTCTTAAAATCAATTTGTTAAAGATAATAAACCTTAATTTAGGGATCAATTTGTACAAGAAATAAAGTACTACTGAACTTTTTCGGTTCTAAAACTCGCACTGGCGTACCATACCGTACAGTACGTTGGGATTCTTGTAATTCGTCCATATTTTGAAACCATTGTCCCTAAACCAGAACTTCCAGCTCACCTCCGCTGCTCTTCATCGTCTGTCCATCGTCCAGTTCGTCCAAACAACAAAACCATATAATGTGAGTTTCGTGTGGTTTCGCACTGCAGCTAAAAATGCGCCAGTTTGCGGCAGAAAAAAAAAAGAAATGCATATACCCAGCACACAGCGACTTTACACCCCAATCAAACCGTAATCGATCAAACGTTAAACGGCTCCGAAGGATGGGCGCCGTTGCTTTACGCGTCGTTTCCCTGGCAGGAAACAAAATCCGTTCCACACTTACATGACAACGTGCGTGGCGTGATTCGAAGCATGCAGCAACGTGGGTTCGTGTTGGTGACGCTGCATAAACAAATCCTTGAAGAGACCCGAGAGAGAAAAAACCTATGGAATGCCAACTTCATCATCAGCCATGCCCGCAATCTGCTTATGGCAACAAACAGGAGTGCAATGTCATGCCGGTGGGCAGTGCTAAATTGTCAATTGGCACGCGATACACTTTGCGCGTTTACTTCCCCCAGGCGGCCCCACGAGCTTGTCGAGCGGTGTACATGTTGATGGCGTAACATACATCAAGTCCGAGACGAGCCGAGTGCCACGATGATGGAGGTAAAAAGGACGATCGCCGGAACACGGTGAGACGGAGTCAATGCATTATTTGTGCACTACGTCCAACTTTAAACTCTTCGTAGGCAAATGGGGACCGGTTTTCTAGGGGCTAAAGGATCAGGTGCTCAAGTGCGGCAGTTCGCAAATGGAGCAGTTTCACGCGACCCTGCCACAACAGCTGATGGCTTCCTGATGGTTCAGCAAGGCGACTGTGTCGGAAGTTCACGTGCAATAGCAAATTGACTCGTTTCCATTGCCGCAAACAGCTGACTCGAGTGTTACATTAAATCGTACAAACAATCTCTGCCAGAGCTGGAAAGTTTGCTAAACAACTCCCTGCGATTTTCCACAGATGCACGATTTTATTGAGATCACATAGGAAACTTAGAGCCTCTTAACAACTCTTCCTTCCAAACATTAGACAGATTAGATTATTCATTAAAATAGGTGAAGAGCTTTATTTCTAGATTGAAAGCACGGAATCATTATTCTAAAAAAGTCAATTCGTTCACCGACACTTACGAGAAAAGCCTGTGTTCCCATCATGTCTCCCGCGCCTAACGTTCGGAGTAGTAGTTTATCTGCTTCTTGGAAGATACTCTTAGAACAATAGGAGATACCTTAACATCAGAAGCAGCGCATCACTTGTTGCACTTGTGCGAGGGGAGCTACAAAAGGAGCCAAACGCTACTTTTAGACTTGGAATCACGCCATTCTTCGTTCTGTTCGTTCACTTCGAGAACCTTTAAATAGAACCACCCATCATGGTTCTTGCCTAGCCAACGACTCACGAGTCGAGTCAAGTCCTGATCAAGTTTATCAAGTGGACGATAAAATGGGGTTAACCTTCGAACGTACGTTACGCCTCCACGTACTTGGAGCGAACAAAAAGGTCTGATCGTTATTTTAAGTGTAACAGGAAAAGACCATGGATTCACTTTAACGATTCGTTAGAAAGATTACATGTAGCAACGATTATAAGGGAAACACGGCACAACTGAAACTTGGAATGTGCAAACCGACACATTACTAGTTTACTTTGTTTTGCCTCCTGTTTTTGCAAAATGATGCTCGTAAAGTCTTTGGTACAGGCTGCAACACTCAGCCATCACAAGCAGCATTAAATCTGCCTAAAGCTAATGCTACCTACGCCTTAAGATAAAAGCCATCCGGTATGGTGACGTTCATAACCTATTCCGTCCAGCCAAAGTAGATGTCAAAGGCCACCCGGACCTGTTTTACACTACAACACACGTTACAACGTGTCGAACATTTGTTGTTATAACAAAAAATACACGACACCTGGCTGGGTATCCGGATGTCCATCATAGTGACGGTTAAAACGTAGACGTAGAAACCCTCAACAAACATCACACAACGTAGCTATTGTCGTATCCGCCAAAGGAAACAAAGGGTGTTGGGGTGGTAACGAGCAATCTGGGAACATCGTCTACGACCGGAAGTGGGTCCGATCCTAAAGCGAAGGATACGTAAAACTCGACGGAGTAAAAATCAACACATCTACCAATCAGGCCGGGTGGGAGTTGCAGGTGAGCTTTCTCGAAAGGACACACGGCGCACACATAGGGCACATGGGACTTACCAAGAAACTTTCCGCCCGAGTTCGGTGGAGGTGTCGATGCTTGTGAACTCCCGAAAGCCGGCGCCGAATCCGGCCTGTTTCCAGCGTTTATCGGTGTGGAAACGGCACTGACCGAAGCCGATGGACCGTGGCTGCTGCTGGCGCTCATCGTCGTCGCTTCCAGGGGAGGTTGGGCAGCTGGGCAAGACGTGACTTTTGGGCAAGATTTGCCTGGAACTGATGCTCACTCACAAACGTACACACACTAGCTGACAAACATGAACGTTTGCGAAGCACCGAATTTTGCAATTCTATAAAAACGATGCGTCTACTTGCCGCCGTTTCAAGTCTGCTGCACTTTAATTTCAAACTTTCAATTACGAAAAGAAAGCACAAACGGTGATGGTCGTTTTAGCTCTGTGGCCAGGATTTCACCTTCATTCAAAAGCACACTCGTCCTTTCCGATGACCACCAATTTCTTTGCACTCTCGCGTCGATGTGTGTGTGTGTATGTGTAGTTGCACAATGAATAAACTCTGGCACATTTCAAGCCCCGGAAACCGACATCACCGCAGACAGAGAGACTGACAAGGACGACGCGTCGAGACTGTGAGGAAAAAGAGATGAAGGATATATGATGTAATCGGTTTGCAAAACGCAATCTACCGCACCGCACCGGGCACGCTGCTGATTGCTTCATCATCGGAGCTTCTTCCGGTCCGGTGCGTTTTTGATGGTTTGTGCTTTTTGCGCAACTCACACACAAGACGTAAAAGGACGAAAACCGACCAATTTGAGGGCAGGCGTAACTTACTGGGCTTGGTTTCGTGAAATGATGCAGTATTGCTTTGCGAAATGGGTTTTTGATCTGCCAAAAAGGAACGTTCAAAAACACGTTTCATGACGCCGGATGCTGCGTCGTCTTAACCGGAGCGAAATGAACGTTAAATGAGCAATCGCGACAACCTACAGCCTGCCTGGATTGAAGGAAGCACACCATCGACAATTTTCAGAGCGTCGGTCCTTCTTTCTTGGTGGTTCAACGCGGCCGTGTATCGGCTGTGCTTACGCGTATCGCTAATTATCGTCTTCGTTGTCTACGCTGCGTTGAAGCTCTATTTTCATTCACAAGCGTTACGGACACGGCCGTCGGTCACATGAGTTCAGCGTAATTGGATTATCGTAAAACTTTTTTGTTGTCGCCTTCTTTTGCTCCATTAGCTTCAAATACGTACCCTGTAGAGTAGTATGGAGAGTTCACGGCGGAACACAACCACTTTCGTAACGTTGCTGAAGCGTACTACTTTGAAATGCAAACAACGGCCGCGAGGCAGCCAAGTATACTGTTGACAACACCACATGCACTACGGACTGCGCAGCCAATAGTGGCTTCATTGCGTGTCGAAAATTCCCAATACTCCGGAGAACGCACCGTCGGAGAGAGCAGCATCTCAAGGGACCGCAACAGAGACCGGAGACCGGAGACCGGAGACCGGGACCGGAAGGTTTTGCTCCACCGTGAAGATGGAGCTTGTTTCTCTCTCTGTCTCTCGCTCTTGCATGGCCTTCTTGTTCTTCCCTTCGTGTATGACGTACTCGCGAATCGCATGCTCGCGGATCGGCTATCGTCACCGACGTTTAAATTCGTACCAACGCGAAATGCCCCACATAAATTCCACGTCTGAGAGTCTGTTCGCGCATTCGTGCTGGTTTGAACTGAATAAGAACTAGAAGTCGTGCCGCAACATAGACACAACACCGGAGAGAAGCCCGAACAATCGCGATGCTCCAATGAGCTCTACGGCAATGATGATGATTATGGTGGGGGTGGCGTTCGACCCCTCAGATGCTCCTCGCTCTCCCGCGTGTAAGTCAAGATTCTAACACTCGTTCTATTGGTCCACCGAACGTAACCACCATCTGCCCTACGACGGTCGTAAAGTAGATCTTCAATTACCTTTAATTGGACTTACAGCTCAAATACACTAGAACGCAGACTAAACAAACGTACCGGGACTGCAAGTTCACTGTGCACGGGCCACGGACCCATACGATTCCGTCAACCGCAAACTGGTAAAGCGGATTGCGTGCGGATTGTTCGGCGGATCCTGCCACGGTTATTGGGGAGACGAAAAAGACGCAAGAGTACGCACGGAGAAGAAAATGACAAGCTGCCCCGCGGGTTTATGAGCAACAGTTCAGAAGCTAGCGCACATCAACAGTGGTGAAATTGATTGCAATGCGATGCGAAATTCGTCCAGCAAATCAATGATAATCTATGATAGAAACTACTATGCCTATTATTATTCTTTAAATGGGTGCCTAGTGCCTTTGTTCGCAAATAAACTTGCAAACTTGACTCATTACATAAACCGTTCAGCTACGAGAAAACGTTTTCGTGTGATTTATTAAAGGTACCAAGTCATCTGCATCAGTACGAACATCAGAATTGAATCCTTAATGTTAGGTTGCTTTCGATTCTAAATAACTTATTAGCGCTTCGTTTAACTCGGCCTTGGGACTTGCAAGCCATCCACAACGAGAGAGATAAACCAAACTTGTTTTTTGATTCTTACAAATAACCACTTTTCGATTGTTTCCCATGCGATACCTACAATCGCTGTTTTACTGTTACGTTACACGATTTTCGTTCTAGTTCTGTGAGTCATGTTAGTAAGTTAATGAAATGTAATAGAAACTAAAAATGCGCACCCGCAAAATACTTTGCAATTTTGAACCACAAGTCCAGAGAAGCCAATGAAACCATTCCAAGACAAACTATGCTGCTTGCGGTGCTTGTCTTAAGATGCACCATTTTTCGCTGGCAGTGTGAGATGGAAGTCCTTGTCCATTCGATACAAAACTAAGTCCAAAAACTAAGACAAACCTTATGACAAGGCTAGGGTACCGACGGTCTTAAGAAGCCTTAATTTTAGATGTCCTATTGAATGTAATAATCTTAATTGCAATGACAGCAGCATCCAACGCTTGTTGTGCTGGTAGTACGCCTAGCATAACGATGCACCGTTGTGCTGCTAATGCCAGACGCATGATCGACCAATAGACGGAGCCACAAGTTTTATCGCCTAACGATTGTGCTATAACATACTCCCACACCAAACACGTATTCCACCATCTCTTCTTAATCGTCAAAATCGATATCTGAATCGTCCGAATCGTAGCCCCCACGAATTGTCTTTTGATTGGCTGGCTTCTTTTGTTTCTTCACGTCCGGTGGCGTCAGCAGGTCACCCTAAAAAGTCAAGTAAAGGCTTAGAAACGGTTGGCAGCAACGGCATCGGTAGAGTATACATACAGCGTACTCGATCGCTCCGGACTGTGCGATACGCCATTCGAGCATTTCAGTACTGAAGTCATCACAGTTTCCCAAATCTGTGAACCCCACGATGTAGTCCTTCGTTTTGCTGTCCTTGATTAGCGCAATGCTCGGTATCACCTTGATGCGTAGGCGCTCGGTCAAAAACGGGCACCGTTCCGCGTTCACCTTACAAAACTTGGCCTCCAGGTGTTTCGTTGCTAGAATCTTCAGGTGCATGTCCACGATCCGGCAACGCGGAGCAGAGTCGCGATAGAAGTGGCAAACTATGTTGGCCGATTTTTTCGACATAGCAAAAAACTCTTTCTCATCCGCCAGCTCACTGTACTCGCCGTGTCCGTTGCTCTTCCACTCCTGACGCTGTTGTGCCTGTTTCTTCAGCTGTTGAATGCGCTGTTCACGCAACTTTTCCAGATCATCGGTATTGAGCGATTCCAGCCGACCAAGTTCATTATCAAGTTGTTTCTCCAGTAGTTCCGCGGCCGATACGATCTGGTTCTGTATCAATTGTTCCATCGTACGAGGTGTTGACGCTGCAATTAAACCAAAACGTGTTTCGTGAGGAAAGAACCACCGTAGGAACCGCACGGATAATTTTCGACGATTATGCCATATCAATTCAAAATAATATCAATTGATGCGCCTTTCTGAACGACTCCGTGTGCCGATTTTCAAAGAAATTGGCCAAACCGGCAGACCGGTCGATCAGGCAAGGGCCGCAGTGCCTACAATCGCACTTGGGGGCATCTGACAATCGTTTTTCCAATTTAACGCCAATCCAAGCGCTGCACTTCGTTCAAAACTGATGGTAGATATTGTTCACAAGTGAAAATTTCATTCAGACAAGCAGAAATACTTACAATTGAAGGATTTTTGTTAAAAATGATTTAATATTCTTTCCTGAACGTCCCGTTACTTCCACGGTGATGACTGATTTTACCGTTTCGCCGCTCCCGACGGCGATGAACCGGTTTGCTTTCCTGTTCTATTTGACATTTGGCTGAAACGCACGACTGCTCGAACGGTTCAATAATTAACTCTTCTTTTGGCTTTTTACGTTGCGTTTAGGAATTACACTTATCTATAAGATCTACGCCTAGTTCATTAGTCGAAAATATGTATGAAAAATATAAATTAAACGATTTAAACGGTAAAGTAGCGCAAGGAATTTGCTCTTGTTGCAATGTTTCGCTATAATCCGTTTTCGAGCAGAATATCAGGGTCAGGTACGAAAATACAAAGTCAGGTTTTTTAACCGGGAACCACGTTCGGAAATCGGTCGGATTCATAAAAACTGCCAGAGGCAGCCAGAATTTTTTTTACATTTTTCCGCCGTTGTCGAAGTACGTGCTGTTTTACGTGTTCCCGTTTTATTGCTTTGCTCGTCGTTTTAGTCACATCTCGCTCTAGCACCGTACTGAGAGCTCGAGAGCAGCTTCGTTACTCGTGTGTATGTATGCGTTTCCACCTTATTGCGAAGAGGAGGCCGCTCTCTTTGAGGAAAGGCCGCGCTTTCCACTCAACAGTCCGTTGTCCGTGTGGTGTGTATTTATGGTGAAAAAACTATAAAATTACTAAACGAATCAGCACATAATTCAGCAAAACAGTGGTACACTCTATGTGTGTACAGAAGTGTCGTAAATAAATCCAACAAGCCGTGCCGCCATTACCGCGAGGGCTTTGCTGATCGAAAACTGGTAGCATCTTTTGTGTGTTATCCTTGTTGCTTGTATCAAGTGTTCGCTCGTGTGTTTTGTGTCAACAGATTAGATCCTAAGTGTGTGACCAGCTATCTTTGTAAACAAAAATAAGCATTGAAAAGTTTGATCCACCCAACCCGCAGAAAGCCAGCTAACGCAGAAAACGGTAAGCTTTAAAAGGGAAACCAATGGCTCCGTTTGCCGGTGCCTTCTGTGGTACCTGTAAATGTCGAGTGCGTTTAATTTTTCATCGCCGATAAAGCCAACGATTATTTATAGTTATTTTCCGCCCGTGCCAACCTGCTACAACATAACATCGAGGTTATGTTCTGCCGCCATTTGGCGATTCCCGTGAAAAAGGGCACTTTCCGCAAAGGGAACGTCCAATTTGCTGCGTTCGCTTCGCTCTCGCGTTCTGTGCTACCCGGAAAACAGTGCCCTATCTTGCGGTGACAAAAATGGCGCACAAATAAGAACCCGTCCCAGAAGCAATTGCTGAATTGCTGTGGTACAAAATGATGCTGTGCGCTGACGAGCCAAAAGTTAGGAAAGAAAAATGAGTTAGCTCCCATTTTTATGCTGTGCCATTCTCGGCCGTTGGCGGAGGATCTTAGTTTGCAAGATGTATGTGTGATAACTGGTTCATCTTTTGCATACGTGTGTGAGTGAAGCATCAAGCGTTGCTCGAATTAAGGATGCCGTGCCTTTAGACGGGTACAGTATAGTCGAGGGAATAAATGAAGTGCGGAAACAAAAAAAACTACCTACCACTTGCTCATCGTCGCCAGGCAACAAATGCCGGGCGGAATAATTAAATCATACGATGTTACATTATGATATAGTGTGTTAGTTTTTCGCCAATTTGAACCTCATTAAACTGAAGTGAAGTTATTATAGTTATTTCCGAATTTTGAGAATGATTTAATTTCACAAAATCATGGTGTCAACAAGTTTTCACCTTTTTTATTTTTATGCCCAGCACAACACGGCTCTACAAGTACAGCTTCGTCTTCGAAACGCGTGTGACAAGGAAATGCAAAGCCGCCAAACAGCTTTTTCTTCGATCGGAGAGTAGCAATGCAAAGGGCCTGAGCTGCTTGTTTCCAGCCAGCACCTGATTTCAAGTTGCGCATTCGTGTGGGAAAAAGTTGGGAGAAGTGAAAACCAAGGGCGTCACTGGAGAGGGAAGACAGGTTGAACAGGTTGTGTGTCTTTCCGCTCCAGCAGCAGCATAGTTGGCACTGCTTTTATTTTGCTTCATTTCTTTATCGTTGCCATTTTTGTTTGTAAACATTTCGGCCAAAGAGCGAATTGGAGTGTGTCGACCACGCGACACAGTTTGCTGCGTTTGCGCCATTTATTTTTCAAACTTCAACTGCAAATATGTAGAATTTTCGATAAATTTATGCCTCCCAAGGAAGCAAGAATCAATAAGACGCTAAACATATTACTATGTTGTGTAGTTGCATTTATCATACCAAGCTACAATTGCCTGTCTCAATTAAAGTAAAGAACTGCAAACGCACGTGATTTTGGGAAGCAAAAAAGACCAGTCAGATAGTTTAGTACTCCCTTTTAGTGGGGGTTATTTTTTCAAGAGCGATCACACTCCCGCTTACTCCTCCACCCCATGGGACATTTTCAGAGCGTGGTGCGTGGTGTAATTAAATGTGAAATACTGTCAATTCACGACCACCACTATCATTCCCGTTATCGGCCGGGCTCAGCATCTGTGTGAGCGTAGTTAACGCGGAACAAGACACCGCAGTCGTAGACCTCGCGGTTTCTCAACAGTCGGCGGCAAGCCGTTGAATATTTATTTATAAAACCTGCAGGACGTGAGTAGCTTGGTTGACGATTGACTTGACTGGCTGTGTTGATAGTCTTGAGTAGATATATTACTTGAGATCCATGCATTAAGTGGTGTCAGGTCATTTTCCCACCATACACGTCGTCACAGACTTATGTTGTCTAGAGGAAGTTGCGACAGAAGCGGTACGAAAGGAGACACTTTCTCAAACTAAGGCCAAACATTTGAAGCACCAAAGGGACCAATGATATTGTTTTCTAGCATTGGATGGTGGCGGAGCACAACATACCTTCTCGGTACACATCAATGGCTTCTCGAGGTCTCTTTAAAAATAGTAGAGTACCCTTCGTGCGACACCCCTCTCTTCCGCTGCATCTTTCCTCTCGCAGAGAAGACTAATTGTGTGCTTGAATGAAACAATCAAACAAAACAAAAATTAGTGAACCGCGTCGGAATCGTCCCAGAACGAAACAACGCGCAATGGCAATAGTACCCCACGGCCTTACGTGTCGATTCGCGAATCCCATCGTTGGCGTTCGCAAACAAAATCAAATGAAACGGTACAGTTTTAGTTGAGAATTACAGATTTTTTTACACCTCCGCAATTGGTTCTGTTTGCGGCCGGTCATGGTCGTTGGAAGGCGTGCCTATGTTTAGAAATAAATAATCTTGCGGTGTGTTCTGCTGCTGTACGTGGTGAATTTGCATAACTCATGCGATAGGAAAGCATTGGGATAAATATTTACATAACGCTCTTTGAATGAAGCTTTCGCTCCGTTTCGGTAATGGTTTCGGGAGAGGGTCTTCGGGATTATTTTGAACACGTGCCACTAAAAACGTTTAAAATAAGTGCCTCGTCTTTCGATTGCTACGCTTTTTTACTACGTTTCAATCGCAGAAGACTTCGGCCCCCGACAATGCATCATTTAACTGTAATAGTTTTAGTTGATAAAATTACTAAGTAAGCAAATTTAAGCTCTTCTTTATTGGTTGTCGCATCGATTGCCACAAACTGCATTCCGATAGGTATATCATGGCCGCCTTGTTGAATGTTTGCAATGTATTCTTATTCTCGACATATACGCAACATCACAAACCTCCCGTTATGTGTCAATCGTTATGTTAATCCTTGGCATACTTTGTTTTCTCTTGCAAAACACGGAGGCGAGCATACTTCCTTCGCAATCTTGTTTTAGCGTTGATCGTTCTTTCGTATTCTTTTACTGATTGAGCAACGCACTCTAGATTAATGCTCTGCTCGATCGAACATCACAAAAGCCTATGCTTAAAAAACAAAGGAAGACGAAATCAAACCATCAATCAACTCTCGGGAGAGCGAATCAACTGCTCAGCTCTAGGGACCGACCGCCGAGGTTTATAAAAAAGGGGTACATTTAATACTGGGGGGCCGTGACAAATGTTTTCGGTACCGAGCACCGCCGACGCCCAGACCTGATAATGGAAGTGTTTCGTTTTGTGCGCGAGGTAGGTGCGGAGCGTTGTTTGTTGCACTCTTCGATTGTCGATTTAAATCAAACATAATCGCAGTCCAGATTCCTATGTTGCGTGTCGTTTCGTGTTTCCAGTCGTTCTTAGTCGGCATCCACTTGCGCCGTGAACGCGCAACTCTAGCATAGAGTAACATTGCGAGGCACAAATACTGTGACAATCGGCGACTTGTACTCCCCATTTGTCTCCCATTCGCGATCTTCTTCGTAGATTTTGTCGTTCTGTTATGTGACCAGTCGAATGTACATTGTTCGTTGGCGTTATAAGATACTTTACGGTCGGAAGTGGAGCTGGGCGGTTTTGTGCCGCTATGCTCCGCTCTGTGCGTACGGTTTGTGTGGTAGTATTGGTGCTCTCGCATACAAGAAACCATTCGTGGCAAGAATATCATAGCAACCGGCAATTGCCTCTCGCAGAGCAACTCAACAATTGTAACCCTTAGTTTAGTGGAGCGCGCTACACAATGATTCGCTCCCAATTTTCTTTCTCTTGCGCGCGGTAGCACAAGCTATCGTATTCTCCGCTCTTCGTCATGGCAGAATTCGCGATGAACCGCGAAAAGGGTTGTTTGCTAGACAGTTGATTTAATTCCCGTACGAACTTCATTTTTCCCGTAGATGTCGCTGCACGTTTCAAATCAGTCGACCGGGCGCCGCACGCCGCAAGTCTACCAGGGAGGATTCGGTGGTACGGCCGCGACGGTTGGAGGAGCCAATAATGCAACGAACGGTGCCGGAACCGGTCGTCCAACGAAGGCGAAGCAATCACTCATTCCGGTCGCTGTGGATCCAGGCACGGGCGTTGCACCATCGATGGCTTTGATAAATTCAGGCGGAAACAGCAACAACCCATCCACACCATCGAATGAAATGCGATATCAGCCTGACCATCTGTACGTCGTTGGTGCCAAACAGCAACAGCCCGAATCGAATGGCAAGGAATCTAAGAAGGCCACCAACGGAAACAACAATACGAGCTTTGCGTCTGCCTCGTCCAATGTTCCGGTCGACAAATCTGTTTTGGCGAAAGCGAGCAACGAAAAGGATAAGGATGCCACTTCCACCAAAGTTGGTACGGCGGCTCCAACCGAGAGTGTTGCTAAGGTACGCGACAGTCCTCGCTCAAGATCGTCCCAACAGAAGCAACTGGCAGAGGAATCGGTTGGTGGTGCTGCTCCTAAAACAACAGAGCAACAGAAGCAATTACCAGCCGTCTCAACGCCGAAACAGCAGCAACCGGCAGGAAAGCCGTCGGTTGTAGAAACTTCTCTGTTGAAAGAGAAACCGCTTAAAGGGTTCGCTGCCGATGGTTCCGAGATGGAATCGTTGCTGCTTGAGCCGTGGGACTACGAGGATTCACCAATGCCGCCATCAGTCAAGAAGACAAAACTGTTGCGCTACAGCGGTGGCGGAATGGCGCTGCACACTTCTTTGAACAAAGGATCGGGCGGTGATGGTGGGGACGTCAAGCTGGATCCGGTGATGGAACAGAAAACACCGGTGACCGATTCGCTGGAACAGAAGCAACAGCAACAGGAAATTGGGAAACCAACGGCCAGTGAGCAGTCTAGTGCCCCATCCACTCCAACCACCGGCGAGGAAGCCCTGATCAATCGTCCTCTACGCTCCATTACGGGTCGTCGGTCAACTCGTCCCATCAGCAACATTATGCTCACTCACCGTCGATCGGCAGAACAGATGAACGATTCTGTCTCGAGCTTGAACGTCACAGTTGGTTCGGACATTCACAACGACAGTCTGCGCACGCCTGTTTCCTCTTCCCGTAAGCGCAAGGATATAACCCCGGAGTCGACTTCCGATGGTCCGATGGAGGGACTAGAGAGTCCGAAGCGGGCACGCTTGGACTTCAGCGGTTTCCTCGGCCTTGTTGCCAGCCCCGTGACGATGCTCAAGAATCGTCTATCACGCGTGAAGCTTTACTCGTCCAGTACTCCAGTTGCCGGAAACGAACAAGGACTGGCCATCGAAGAGGAGAACCCGTCCAAAGTGGTCTCGGCGGAAGCTACCACCACCACAACCGTACCGGCCCCAGGCACCAACCCGGAAGACGGTAGCAGCAAGATAATGGAAGTCGACGTCGGTGAAGAAGCTAAAGAAAAGAAAGACACTGTATCGACAGAAAAATCCACCGATGATGAAGATCCGGCCACCGCCGACACGAAGGACGACGAGATACACGTGACATACAAAGAGAAACCGAATCAGTGGTGCAGTGTGATGTAAACGAGCATGACATTCTGCGGTTCTTCCGATGTTTTTTTTTCGGCAGGCAATGCATTAATCCTGTTTTAATTGATTTTAATTTCCTTTCCTTCATGGCAAACGTACTGATCGTTTCCTTCACTGTAGGCGAAAATTCACATGTAATGAAACTTCGTGCTTTCTGATTCTAGTTTGAATATTCCTCTTCGGTTTTTCTGTCTTTCATTTACGTAGTGATATGTATTCAAACCTGCCGTTAATGTTCACTTTCCTAATGCCAAAGGACCTTTGGCACCTTGCTCATGGGAAAGTTTTTTTTTTGTCAAACATGTCCATGAACTAAGAAACAGGAAGAGGCCATTTGTTGTTCGGCCTTTATCATCCTTAGGTTTAGGTCTTACAGATACTCGTATCGAAAATAATAAATATTGTAACAGCAACGACATTGTGTTGGCGGACTTCAGAACACGTAACAGCTTAGCCAACATCAGCTCTTGACGGGGTGGATTCGTCGATGCATCTGTAGTACTCAACCTGGATCCGAAACGAATCATTTATGTAGTACGGCAGCGTGGCTCGCTCACTCGATACAGGAGAAACCGAACTTGTGTTCTCCCCCATAAAAGGTAGTAAAATGTGGGGCGGCAAGGAAACATAGAATATCGAAGAAAGATTTAGATGACATCAATCAATTATGGTTTTAATGGAATGGTTGGAAATAAGTTGTAATTGTACAACCGGCGATATACAACATGTCGTGATTCTTGCAATCATTTATAAGTAGAATTACTAGCTATGAATAGAAAACACACACGTTGTAGAATGGATTTCTTGAATTTGTTGTATTTCGCACAAACCTGAACAATGAAAAAATAAAACAAACGACCCATTTCCTAATCCAGTTTACTAGTTTGTTTCATTTTCAAACTTTCGAACATATTCTTTCTACATACTTGCAACACAAAAAAGTCAGTTTTTTCCGTCATTGTTCTCAACTAGAAAAACGCTCTCTCGCTGGGCCAACGTGAATTGCATCATCCTTATCATCCTCAGGTAAATCTTCATCGGGCTTATAATCGATTTTAGGTTATAGTGAAGCTCAATAGCGTAATGAGCTATTGAGCCTAAAACAGTTCATTTACAGCGCCAAACACTATGTTACCGAGAAGAAATGGTATTTAGATTCCGTAAAAACACTGCTCGTGACGATGCATACGAACCAAACTGATTCATGCATAGCCTGATTATCTTTGCGCGGCTATTGTATCTAATCGCCCAACGATATCAGAGACACTTCCGCCAATAGCAACCTTTACACCGTATTATTCTAATAAAAGATAGCGTTTCAGTTGAAAATGTCGCGTGCCGTTCAAGTGCTTATAGTATCAAATCAGCCACCAAGCAGGGTGAACGTGAGTTTGCGTGGTGTTTCGTCGCATTGAAATCGGCAACGGACAGGTTATCATAGGTACTTGCTACTTGGTAGTGGATGCTTTCAAATGCTTCACCGGCTCCGGAAGATCATATCCTGAAATACATCAAGAAAACCCGCCAAAAAGGAATGTTTTCAAACTAAGCACATCTGGCCGCCAATTTGACAGCGCTTTCTGCTTTAGGACGCGGTTTGTTTTGCATAATATTGACAAAGGGTTGGTGTTCACTCGCGACTATCATTGTAGAAGGGACTCAATCAACCAATTCTAGTGGATTAGCGGAAGGGACAAACAATTTGCCAGCAACATGTGGAGTTTAATCGCGGTGGTGGCACTGTTGTACGCCTTGTTTGACGTGAACTACTTCATACGAGTGGCGTTCACCATTCTCCACGCTATGCTCGTACCGGCAAAGATAAAGGTGACCGATAAGCATACAATCTACGGTGAGTTTCCTGCGGTCACCAACCTACGGTATCACTAGAGTACGAATGTTTCGCTTCCACAGGATTCTGCACAACGCAGGACATCGATTTCCTGCTGAACCACATGAACAACGCCCGGTATCTGCGCGAACTGGACTTCTGCCGCTTTTACTGGTACGCCCGAACCCGCTTCTGGCCGTTGGGGAATGCCAAAAACCTGCTTCAGGGTGAATGCATGGTGCGGTATCGACGCATGCTGCCCATCTTCAGGCCCTACAAAGTCGAAACGAAGATCAGTTGGTGGGATGATAAGTCGATTTACTTTGAGCATAAATTTATCACACTTCACGATGGGTTCGTCCGCACCGTTGCCTACTCACGACAGCGGGCTATCGGCACATCGCTGCTTACGTACGTGCAACGGTTTCCGGAGTGCCGCCAGCGGCCGGAACAACCGGCAGTTCTAAAGGCGTGGATCGAAGCCACCGAAGCGAGCAGCCAAATGCTGCGCAAGTGAAACGTGTCGGAATATCGCGTTCGATGCAGAACAACCCGTTAGCTTTTGGTGCTGATCGCTAACATAAGAGTATGCGTGTACCTGTGGACAGGTATTTTACACGAACGCACCGCAACGCACACACTGCCAAAAGTGCGATCATGTTTTCGTGGCACAGTCAGGAGCCCGCGACCCAAACAACCTATCAGTCTTGCCGCGATCGTTTCTCTGTGCTTGTTAACGGTGTAGGACAAGTCTCGACCAGTGCTGTGGCAGACGATCTAACGATTTCATTTGAGTTTTTGCTGCCAGTTACTAGTTCCAAAATCCGTAAGTCGCGCATCTGCAATGGTAATGAATTTACACGGCCACCCTTGAGCGGAATTGCTTTCGCAGGGACAGGGTTTAAAGTTCATGTTGCAGAAAAACATGTATGATGTGCTCCACAGAGTTAAGAAACCTCAGTAGAAATCTTAAATAACTTAATTTGCTTGACTGGAAATAGTGGAGAGGAATGTGAATTGACTTTCCCCAATAAGAGAAAAGCGCTAAATGTTGCTTCAGTTTAAGGCAAACGAAGCGGTTCTTAGTTGAAAATAAAGATACCCCTGTGACGTAAAGAACCTGTTGCACGTTGACGAAAGAGAAAATGTTCAAGTTACATGTTGTCGATTTTTGTGTGTGTTCCGAAGGCCTAGGCTTAATACGGAACTTTCAGATAGCTTTCGTCTGGCCATGAAAAATGTTGAAATGCCTGTTTTGATAAATAGTTCGATTTCGAGCAAACTGTGAAAACATCTAAAAGCGGACTATAATAGAAGCTGGTCTTTGTTCAATGCAATAAATTATTTATTTACATCCTATCTCTAGTCGTAAGAGCTCATAATTCATCTTTTGGTGGTCCGTACAGCTCGTGGACGAATTCGTCAATGTTACGCCGAATTTCTGTCCGATACTCGACCAGGTCGCTGACGTCCAATCGATTGTCCAGCGTGTTTCGGAGCACTAAGAGCGTATGCCGAAGGCGAGGATCCTCCGACCAGTATTGCTGACACGGTACCATGCTCGATCGCATGGCCTTTATCGCTTCGTCAATCAAATTTTCCTCCGCCAGGAAAGTGGATCGATGCAAGTGAAAGAATTCTTCGGCATGTTTGCAGAATTCGGTTTTCTCCAAGCTCTCAAGAAGCTGCGTGGATCGGTACTGTTGGGCCGTTACTTGTTCTGTTTCACCTCGTCCCGTCACACTTCGGTAGTCTTCCAACAAATCCGCAATCAGCTGTAAAACTTTCACCTTGACCTTTAGCTCGACCGGTTTCTCCAAGACGCCATACAGCAAACTGTAACCATGTGCGGTAAGCAATTGCTTCTGGGCAAACGGGAACTTTCGCACCAAGCTACCGAACGCGTACAGTGCCGCAGAAACCTCGTCCGACGATGTGGCTCGGCCAAAGGCCGCCAGCAGCTTGGCACTACCGTCGCGTTCAAACAGCGACACCTTCGCTTTCGGATTATTTTGCAGAAGCGTGCCCAAAAGTACAAGCGCTTGAATTCGTATGCTAGTGTCGGTAGTACGATTCAAGCTTGGCCATATGATGTTCTCCACTCCGCCACGATCGATAAACTCCACGGCATTATCTATCTGATGGGCTAGGTAACGCAGGTCTTCGAAGACCGTGTCCAACTCTTGGTGGCGCTCATTGGATGCTCCTGGGAGCAGCTCTTCAAAACGGGCAAACAGCGTGGCCATAATTTCACTGTCCGTCTTTAGCTCCATATTTGCGTCTTTCAATTCTTGTTTTATCTGATCGTAGCTTTTACGCGGACCGCCATTCGTTTGATCCTCTTCTTGATCAAAGTCATTTGCTGGGATGTTCCGTAGACCCTCCTTGAGGGCTGCTAGGTCCATTGGTTCCATTGCTCGATCAACGCCGTGATCCTTTACTTCCTGCCCGGCCACAAGTGACAGTGAGGATTCCGCACCCAAAGCATGTGATGAACTCGGTTCGGTATCTAAAAGTTTCGCTTCCTTTTTGCCAGTGGACAGGTTGATTCTAACGTGCAAACCTGCCGGGATGGGTTGATCTTCTGCAAGCTCCTGCCATTCGCTGGTGGGCACAAAGTTCGTCTCGTTCGAATCTGTAACTTGTGACCAACAGATCAAAAACGCTGCTTCCATTAGCACCAACGCACTTTTGAACTTCATTTTTGTATCAATGCTTAATTTCGCCAATCTCAGAATTCAGCGGCAGTTGTTTATGGTATCACGAACTATCGGTGAGCTAATGATTCAGATTTTCCGAGCCCCACGATTTATAAAAATGGGGAAATACACGTCACGGAAACCGAAACATTATGCACTCCGCCGCTTGAAATGTGGATGAAATGACATTTCCGTACGTAAACGAGGCACATTCGAGCACTAGGGCTGTAAACAAACTAATTTCGAGCAGTTTGAGTGGTCGAATAAATAACGTAGGGGATGCTGGGGTTCTACGATCAAACCTTGGGTTTATAAGAGAATTTTAATATGGTTTTTCTTTTCAGATAATGTTTTCCTGTCTGTTTCTCGTGAGCCTGCTCGTACTGTACATGGTTTGGGATGTAAACTACTTCCTCCGGTGTGTCGTTACTCTGGGGTACGGAATGCTGTTCCAGCGCAAACGTAAGGTAACGGAGGAAACGTCGATCTATAGCCTCTGCACGACACAGGACGTGGACATATTTATCCGCCACATGAACAACGCGCGGTACCTGCGTGAGCTGGACTTTGCTCGGTTCCACTTCTACGGCCTGACCGGCATTTACGGAAAAATCAAAGCAAAACGTGGAGGTGCCGTACAAGGAGCGTCCAGCGTGCGCTACCGGCGAACGATTCCCATCTTTAACGCGTACAAAATCACTACAAGATTAGTCTGGTGGGACGAAAAGGCTATCTATCTCGAGCAGCAGTTCGTGACGCTAGCCGATGGATTTGTACGCGCCGTGGCCATGTCGAAGCAGTGCATTACCAATGTAAACGTCCTGGAGCTGATGAAGGAATTTCCGGGTGCCGAACAGCGGCCCGAAATGCCCGAGGAACTGAAATTGTGGCTAGATTCTATCGAAACGTCCAGTCAGAAGCTGCGTAAAGACAAGTAGATGTTTGGAATGGCATATATTATATTTATGTTTATGTGGGCATTACGGTGGAATCATGTGGGTTTATAGAGGATTGTGCTCTGACAAAATCGTTCAAATAAATCGATTAAGTAAAAACAAATAAAAGTGTTTTTTTTAAACACAGATAGGTGGATGGAAGGAGATGGAATTTAAAACTACAATCGCCTCTTGGACCAATATTGTTGATTGAATTTGGATTTATTACTCGTAGCGTATATTTTTTCGTTTGGTTTCGTCTTGTTTAACTGAATGGTTTGATAGAATTAGTCCTATGTCTCCAATGATACTGTGCATTTTATTTTCTACGAAAGATGACGGCAACAAATATTGCAATCTCATGAAACAGATGAAACACAATCAGCAGTCGTAATAACACACGAATTTCCTTAACGTTGTATTTAATAAGCTGAGGACCAGTTTTGATTGATTTATTGATTTCGGGATATGCAACAAGAACGACCAATGCCGTTATCGCTTTTATCTTATTTGTTTCAAAGGGAGACACGTTCGTTGATGTTTATTGTTAGCGCAACCCGCAAAGCCTTCGTATTTGACTTACTCGAGATTGATCATCGCATCACATTTTTTTAAAGAAACAAAACAAGAGAATCTACTTTGAATAACATTCAGAACCGAACGAAGTAAATCGTTCAACTAAGTAAAAACAGACTTTAAATGGGATGCATTGAGACATGCAATCGTAAAGCCTGATTTCTACATTCTACTTTCAATTCGATTATGAGCGGGATGTGCGCGGACGCACTTCCCGGCTACCAAAAATTGCGCACACGAGTCATCCACATGAGGGATGATCGCAGGGGTCAACCCAACCGAAGTGCAATGGAAGGGCCTCACCCTGGGGGAACCGCCTTAGTGATCACGGTAACCCCTGTACCAGGTAAGTATGCTGTTTCGGGATTCATTTCGCTCAGCCCATCCCGACGTCGCCTGTAGCGCTAGCGATGGATAACAAATTTCTAGGATAACGTTGGAAAGGACAAGGTTCAAAGCAGCATTCCGAAAACCCACGAACGTAACACACTAGTAACATTTTTAAATGATTTCTTGGTTGGGTTGCACGCAACGCAACATAACATTTTAGAAAATTATAAACATTTTAGAAAGAAACACTTGAAAGGAAAATAGATCAAACTACCGTTTGACTACCAACGTAGTCGAACAATTGCAGAGCAACCCGATGAAGTTATTGCGTCAGCCGATTCATTCATGGCTGGTAGTTGAGACGACCAAAGGAAAACGCAGGAAGAAAATGTTTCGCGAAAAACAGCCTCAAGAGACAAAATGAAGCGACGACGGTATCGAACGGACGCACTGTGGGGAATTTGTATGGAATAAGCGGACATATTTGGTCTTAGGAAGAATCTACGGTTTTTTAACGTTTTTGTTTTCTTAGCATGTGTTTCCAGTGAATTCAACATTTTATGTATAACAAACGCGTTTAAATATGATAAATATGATAAATAATAATGAATATGATATGATTATTATTATTGATCCCCGTATGGATGATGATGAATTATCGTAGTTCGAAATCATTATTTAAACTCACTCATACTCATCATTATACACATCTCATTATTTGAACTCATAGCTAACTTATCTATTCTAGGAAAATATAACAAAAACCATCGCAATTGAACTTGATTTATGACCGCCTATTCCCCATAGTGAGACGAGTGGTTCATCCGTCGAACATCGTTGGGTTTAGGCTGAATTGCAACCAACAAACCTCCGCAAACGTCTACAGTCTAGTAGAACGATTTGTTGGTGCTGCTAGTCCGATCGTCGCCGTGTGCCTTGCTGGCGAGGGGAAGAAAACTGAGAAAACAGCACAGAGCCATTTGCCAAACAACGTACTGTGCGTTTTGAGGACGCCGAAAATAAATCGCTGATAAAGTGCCAGTGCGCCACATCAAGGACTCGCGCGGTGCTCGACGCGGAGTTTGCCGCAAGTGCAAAACATCGAACCGTCGCCTACTTTTCCTCAGTGTCCTTGATTAACGTATAGTTTTGCACCATGGCTCTGTACGTTGCCAATTGTTGTGGTTGTGTGTTTTGTTAGTGTAGTGTGCGGTACCTTGTTTTCTTCTCGTCAGCATGGCAGCAGTGCGGAAGAAACGGAGCACTAGCTCGCAAGCGCATCGGGTAAGTGCCCGCCCTGACCTCTTGCTCTAACCCTTTTGCCTTCACCGGTAGTTAGTTCAACCAAGTTCATGGTCACGGGTTATGCCATATGGAGACTTTTGTGCTTATTGCTTAGCAATTTATGGTCCCAGATTGGAAAATAATAGATTGAGGATAGCGAAAAGATGCCATTCGCACCATTATCAAGTGCATCAACTTGGGAGAAATACGTGTGAACGTCACTAATGAACGCGCCCTGTTTGACATTCCCTTTGTGAAAGCGGCAGAGAGCGTCATCGAGAAAAGTTCATCCCACGCGCATCGGGTACAGTGAAAGGCGTTGTTGTATGAGCGCCTTGTGGGACCACGTGCTCGAAGGATACATATTTAATCGACACAGTAGGTTCCTTGTCGTTTCAATTTGCTCCCGCTTAAGATAAGTCTGCTCCGGAAAAGACTGGATTAATAAAATTGTTAAAAGTACTATGACAAAACCGATCTACGGTTTCCGTATCGGTATCTCTCTTGGCCGGCGGGACCGCGTGTCTTTAAATGGGAATGATTTTGCTATGTTTCCTTTTTTGATTACTTATGCGGACGCACTAATTTAGGTAAATGTACGCCCCAACACACTGAAGGCAACGGAGACACACTACTGAGCGTTGGCGGAGAGGGGTGATTGCTTTTTATTAGGTTCGCGCACGAGCACGCGCACAAATGGTGTGCGCTCGCCACGCGCGCGCTTGGACACACGCACACCAGGACGGTGTCGGGCCCCGTGTTCGTGTTCCGTTTACTGTGTGTGAGGTGTATGTGCTTTGTCTTTGGTTGGGCAGGGCACCCACGATCCGCGGATCCCTTCTCTGCGCTGCCCCAACGTTTTAGTAGAACCTCTCTTGGTGGTGGTGCTCGAAGGGGCCCTCTGTGTGTACCGATTACCAGTACGAACTAGCGACTGATGTGAATTTATTTACCTTTTTCCACATGTGTGTTCCTACAGAACATGAAGCCTCCATCCGCTGCTAGTAAACCGGGCAGAGCAGTATCCATCTGCTTACGGACATCCGAGTCAGTAGACTTGTTTAAACGAGCCGCGCCGGCCGCAACAGTCGCGACAGCGCTGGGAAGGCTACATCCGGTCACGCTGGAGCTGAACCAACGGCAGCATCAACACCTCCATCATCGCCATTTCCACCAACGGAAAAGACCTGACGGGTTGGCGACAATAGCACTCTAGCGGCGAGAAGAAACGGGAAATCGTAGGGACATCCACGGATCCAATCCAAGTCTTTAGATCTAGACGCTGTGGTGCGCCGAAGAAATCGAAACGTGCTCGTTAGTGACGCAAAGTGTGAACGACCGCCTCAAAGAATAGCAAAGAAAAAATATAATAAAAGGACTTTGTTAGCGCCACAAACACACGCAACGTGGGTGCCGGTGCGCGCGTTGGTCCTCGCAAGAGTACGAACAAACAAGTCCACTTAGCGAAGTAGTGCAAACCACCGATCAGAGGTCACCATCAGTAATCATCGTGCGCATCATTTTGCACACGATCACGAGCAAGGCGTGTGTGCGCTTCCTTCCTCGTAGCGGGGCGAGAGATAAAGTGTGTCACAGGAAAATTGCGCTTCGCCATCCCTCTTTTGCGCCCGACCTTGCTTGCACCTTGTGTCCGTAAGTGAGCTCGTGTGGTACCGTACCAAACAAATCGGCCATCGACGAGCGGCGTAACAAACACGCCAAAGGCATCCCAGAACACTTCTCCTACGTTAGCCCGATGGATGCGGAAGGACTGCTGGATCCGGCCGCAGCTGCTGCTGCTGCCGCCACTGGCAACAATTCTGCAACCACCCCTGCTGTGTGGGTTTTTGGCTACGGATCGCTTTGCTGGTATCCTGGATTCGACTACTCTGACTGCATTACGGGCTACATCCGAGGATATGTTCGCCGGTTCTGGCAAGGCAACGTAACGCATCGTGGCACCAGAGAACAGGTAAGCGACCACCATCCGTGAAACCCTTCACCGTCACCTGAAACAACACAATCAGACAGGCCGAAAAGACCTAGACCTTCGTGCAAGGCGAGATTTTTCGCGCACTCTATCGTTCTCGCTGCCCGCACGAAGAGTCGCGATATTCTCGCGCCGATTTACCGATTTACCGATTTTGAATACTAACACCACCATCCCACATAATAGAAGTTCCGTCTGGTGACGATAACAAATCGAGCGGCACGAGAGCAACTTTGTCGCAGTCTATTTTTGTTATCGCAAAAAACAACCACGGCGTATCGCCGCCCATACGGATTCTCTTCTTCGACCTGTTCAACCTGTTCGAATGTCTAGTGTGTCGGCCCACACGCGCCTAGCATTCCGTCACACGCGGGCGCGACACGGGTTTCAACCGAAACGAATGAGAGAGAGGCCGAAGAAAGACAGAGAGTTCTAATACACACATAGTAGCGATACTGTTTGTAAACAGTATTGGCGGCAGACCACGGAACATGCTGGTTAGATCAAAGGGTATCGTCTATCGATCGTCTAGCGATCATCCGCTATTATTGGCGGACACGCTTCTTTAAGAATTGGCGATCTGGATGCAAAGAAACGGGCAACAGTAGTCGTAGGCAGGGCTCGATAGTTGAAATAGGGCGTCTTAGATGCGACCCACACTCATGTTCGTTCGAAAAAGACCTTCGCACCTGCAAAATTGCAGTTTTATCGGCCAAAAGGAACTGCCATGTTCAGGTTGCTGCAGCACCGCATTGTTTTCGGCCGCCACACATGGTGAGTGGGTTTTGTTTTCACAAAAGTCGTTAGGCGATTCCGATCTACGTTCCGACACGTGCCAATCGGGCGGCTACGGCCAGATGGCGTACGGTGCTTATGCAACAACTGCACTGCCAGCCGAATCAACAGCGGCGGGTGGTGTGAAGCTATCGATCGGGGGAGGCACGAGAAGTTACTAGTATTTGCAATACGAATCCCGCTATTCTGCTCGTGAATCACATTGTAAGATTGTTAATTTTACTGATAAGCTTCATGGCAAGGCTGCCTGCCATGGGAACATATGAAGAGTAGGTGAAAAGGGTTGAGCTGATAACCTATTTTCGCACTACGGCCAGGGATTGATCGAGTAATATTGACGGCGATTACGCTCGTGTTAACCTTAGGACCTGTCGCTTTGAAAACACGATCATCTCGAAGACTCTAACTAAGAGTCCTTCCTTTCCAACTATTTCGGCGTCGCTAGGCCTTACTGCTCGAAGCAGTTTCTTTTGTTTAACGGTTTCGAAATAAAATGCAAGCTAAGAGGGTTAAAATTTTCATCGTTTGACGAAAATTACGAAAATGCTTCGAGAAACACCCACCAAAACATGTCACAGAATTGTCTTACGATGTTTTCCCCAGAAACCAACGATGTTTTATTCATACTCCCTGGGCCATGATTCAATTGGTTACCCAATTTTACATTTTTTTCGTAAACGTGTAATACAGACCTGTCTGTATATATTATAAGAAAATGCTTACAGAAGCTGCGATCGTCACTCGTTGGCCAATTTCTGCAACACATACTTGAGATGTGCAGATGCGAGTGTTATGAAATTAAACTTTCCCTTTTCTCGCTCCGTAACTGCAGTGTTTCTGCGATAAAATTGCAAAACAATATTTTACAGCATTCGTAATAAAGATTTAACCTTGGCAAAATTCAACTAAAGTTGAATTACACCCCCAAGCGTTCGTTGGCTCCGCACGGGTTTTTCTTGTTTCGGCTACCTAAACAGGATAGAGTTTGGCTAGCCTGAAACTACCTGCCAGCAAAAATAAAAGCAATTATAGCAAGGGACCGGCCAAATAATTTCCATGTATGCGTGTTCCAAATGGGATCGATGCTTAGGGTATGGCCAGAGGAGACGAACGAATGGCAAAATTGAACCAACCAGTCGAACTGGACATTATCCATCGCTAGCGCAACAGGCGGCGTCGGGATGGGCTGAGCAAACCGAATCCCGAAACAGCATACTTACCTGGCACAGGGGTTACCGTGATCACTAAGGCGGTTCCCCCAGGGTGAGGCCCTTCCATTGCACTTCGGTTGGGTTGACCCCTGCGATCATCCCTCATGTGGATGACTCGTGTGCGCAATTTTTGGTAGCCGGGAAGTGCGTCCGCGCACATCCCGCTCATAATCGAATTGAAAGTAGAATGTAGAAATCAGGCTTTACTATGGCTAACCGGGCTATGTCCATCAAATTTAGAGTCTGTTTTTACTTTGTTGAACGTTACGGGTTCTGAATGTTATTTAAAGTAGATTCAAACAGCTCTTGTTTTGTTTCTTTAAAACAAATTTGATGCGACGATCAATCTCGAGTAAGTTCGCCCGAAGGCATTGCGGGTTGCGCTGTAACAATAAACATCAACGAACGTGTCTCTCTTTAAAACAATTAAGACAAATGCAAAGACGATATTGATTGTTCTTGCCCTTTCAGACGCATCAAACGTGTGTCGTTCTTCAACTATACGTCACCGATCCTGGCGTCATCGAATTCCGATTGAAATGGCTCACTATTATGTATTCCTGCGTCTTGCCGAAGACGTTACACACACGCATTCCTTCTTACGGCATACCTTACGCGCGTCTAATCATCAGTTGGTTTTCCCTTTTTTTGTCTTCCAGCCTGGTCGCGTGGCTACTTTAATCGAGGACAAAGAGGTAAGTTTAACCCCAGTGTAATGAACACCATCATCGTCATCGTGGATACCAATCTAATGGGATCACATTACGACAGGATGAACAGATATGGCAACATTCTCTTTAAAACCTTGTGTTGTACTGTTTTTATGATGCAGATTGAGTTGCATTGTAACGGTCGACGGTGCCGTTGTAGGTGTGTAATGGCGCCAGGTTTCGCGTGGCCACTTTTGTCGTGCAGATGAAGCAGGCAGGTACTGCGCTGGTTATTTTCAACTCTGTCATAGTGGTAGGATTTGTTTGTTATATCTAACAGAGCTTCTTCTAAAAGAATCACGTCGCCGGAAAGGGTCAATAAAAAAGGGGTCGCAGTTCCTTCTAAGTAAGCCCCATTGTGTAGAGCGGAAGCCGAAACTCCCGGTTCTCAACATTACTGTAGTAATTTGGCTTATTTGCACCACAATTGTCTAAGCTCCTAACCCGTTCGAGAGAGGAACTTCTGACGGCTGCAATATGGGGGATTGATTTACATCCTGAACACTTTCTGTCCTAGGCCCGGGGACTTTTCCCATGGTAAGCTTCAGTTGCAGAAGCTGGCAGAGTTATCGGGTTAACTCGTATGGCACCACGAGAGTTGAGCTAGAAAGAACCGCTTCATCTGCTGCCCAACTTGTTCGCCGAATATATAACCAAGGAGTAAAATTTCAGTTCTAGCGATGCGTAACAAAGCATTCAACATTGGCGGAACCTTATACCAGTCATAAGGTCAGGCATTTATGAATTTTTCTCACCATCTCTTGCAGGGTATCACTTGGGGCTGCGCATTTAGGGTAACCGGAAGAGATGCTTTAGACTACCTCAGCCAACGCGAGTGCACTTTGGGTGGGTACGCCACGGAGTATATAAAATTCTATCCCCGCGTCGCGAGCGAACAATCGGGCATCAGCGGCGAAGCATTTCCGACGCTTGTTTACATTGCAACACCAAAGAACGAGTATTGGATCGGTGAAGAGCCCGTGCTGGTGACGGCGCGGCAGATTGTGGAATCACGGGGCCCGAGCGGCCACAACGTTGAGTACCTTATTCGGCTGGCGATGTTCATGCGGGACGAATTGCCGGGAGCGAGCGATGAGCATTTGTTCGAGTTGGAAGGGCTCGTCCGGCGGTTTCTCGCCGAAGCAAACATAAACGTCGAACAGTTGATGGTGGGCAACACAACGCTACGTCGCATTCGTCGCGATGCACACGAGGAGGTGCGCCGGCACGTAACATTTGAGTACACATCGCGTGTTCCTGATACCAAGCTGCGTTGCTTACATATTTAAAACTCATCTTCCACTGCCCGTTGGGAGCTACATACGTACATACGGTTAACAAAAGCGCATCAAGTTCAGTTTCTAGTGTTTAAGCAACGTGTAACCGATGACAACAATGTTTTATGTTATAATGAAATATAGAGTCTTATTGATTTATTTCGGTGTAAACGTAATGGTGGATGGACGAAAGAACGAATTAGATCGCCCACTAGCATTACCACACGTCCCGCCTAGTTTGTGAGGATTTCACTTGCTCTGCTTTCGATCAGTTGTTCCATGGACGTTATCGACGACATCCAGGTGTCCAACGTTGATGCCATACCGGCCACCTGCTTTCTGTCGAGCACTCGGGGCTGCACCCAGGTCATGTTCACTACGCCCGCCACTTCGTCGATAGCGCCTTTTACCAGGCCTTGTGCTAGAGCCTTCATGATGAGTATTTCTACTTCCTTGATGGGTAGCTTCGCTTCCTTGGCTATTTCCTCGAACGTGATGGTACGCTTATTCGCTGGTCGCTTGAAAGTCATCTCCATGAGGCACAGCAGTGAGATCTTTTGCCGCAGCTTCACTTCCTGGGTGGCAAGATCAGCAATCGAGCTCCATTTGGGCTTCATCTGCTCAAATTTGACGATATCGCCCGAGTTGAATGCACGCAACAGCTCCACCAGCCATTCATTTTTGGTGCCATTCAACGATTCCAGGATTGGATGAGCAAGCTGAGTGCGAAGAAATAAAACTAAATTAGCCAACAATCGCACACATGGTATAGTTTTTCCATACCAACTCTCCGATATT